>NC_091584.1:5839179-5864179 GCF_042767895.1 Penaeus vannamei | reverse complement strand
CTCTTTTTTTTCTTTCTCCCGTCTCCTCTAGGTTATTCTCTATGTCTATATATGGTAGTTTATCGGTGTTCTTGTTTCTCGTTCCTTCCTTTTCTCACTTCTCGTGATCTTTTTTACTTTTCCTCTCTCTTTCCCGGGTCTTTTCGTCTACTTCTTTCCACCTATTTCTTATCCTCTCTCTCTCTCTCTCTCTCTCTCTCTCTCTCTCTCTCTCTCTCTCTCCTTCTCTCTCTCTCTCTCTCTCTCTCTCTCTCTCTCTCTCCACTTTTGTTTTTCTCTCCCTTCTCTCCTCTCCTTCTTACTTTTTTTTATCTCCTTCTTCCCTCTCCCTTCGTTATCCCTTTTCCCCATTCTCCTCTTCCTGAGTTATCTTTCATCCTCCCTCTTCCTACGTCATTTCTTCCTCCTCCTCTTCCCCTTCCTCCTCTTCGCTCGCTCTCCGCCTCCTCCTTCTCCGCCTCCTTCTTCTCCGCCTCCTTCTTCTCCGCCTCCTTCTTCTCCGCCACCTCCTTCTTCGCCTCTTCCTTCTCCGTCTCCTTCTTCTCCGCCTCTTCCTTCTCCGCCTCCTTCTTCTCCGCCTCCTTCTTCTCCGCCTCTTCCTTCTCCGCTTCCTTCTTCTCCGCCTCCTTCTTCTTCTTACCTCTTTATCTTTTCTTCCCTTCCCGTTGACCCTGAGAAAGATCGGCGGACCACCCCAAGTATGGTGACGCCCACGCCTCGATGCCGCCCACGCCCGCCCGCCCAGGCATTCTTTTATGACCTGTGGGGGCCTGGGTGGGGGAGGGTGAGGGGGAAGGGAAGGGGAAGGGGAAGGAAGAAATGAGGAAAGGGGAGGGGGCGGAGATGGGTATAAGGAAGGGTGGGAGGGAGGGAAGGAGAGGGATGTGTGAGGGAGGGAGGGAAGGAGAGGAGGGAGAGGAAGAGAGAGAGGGACTAGAGGGAGGGAGAGAGAGGGAGAAGGACACAAGGCACTGAGGAAGAGGGAGAGGAAAATGAGAGCAAGAGGCAGAGGAGAAGAGAAAAAAAAATCGAGAGGGAATTATGGTAGAAGACTTTCTTAAGCGCTATCAAAGAGAATCAAAATCGGAAAATTCCCTTTGATAGGGTCAAGTCCTCCTTCCCAGCCTGGCTCTTCCCTCTCCTTCCTTCTCTTCTCTACTTCCTCTTTCTCTTCCTCTTCCTCGCCTCTTTCCCCGCTTTCTTCCTCCTCCTCTTTCTCTTCCTCGCCTCTTTCCCCCTTTCTTCCTCCTTCCTCTTTCTCTTCCTCACCTATTTCCCCACTTTCCTCCTCCTCTTCATCCCAGCTACCTCCCTCTTCCTCCTCCAACTGCAGTACTTCTTTTCCCCTCCTTCCCCTCCTTTCCTCCCCCCCCCCATCCTTCTCCTTCCTTCCTTCCCCCCAACCCCTTCTTCCCTTCCTTCCTTCCTTCCCCTCTCCCTTCTTCCTACCCCTTCCTTCCCCTCCTTCCCTCCCCATCCCCCCACACACACCTTAAACCGTGACCCAAATAAGGTCGATTCCCGGATCAAGGTGTTTCCGTATCGTCAGGCAGCGGCGGCGGCGGCGGCTCACGGCTCTCGGAAGATAGGGAATCAGGAGGGCGGGGTGGGGGTTGGGGGGGGGTGGGGGGAGTGGGGTGGGGTTGGGGGTGGGTGGGGTGGAGGGGGGAGGGGGGAGTGGGGGGTGGAGTGGGGGTTGAGTGGGGGGTAGGGGAGTGGGGCGGTGTTGGGAGTGAGGGGTGGAGGAGGGGTCGAGTTAGGGTGGGGTGGGATGGAGGAGGGGGTTGAGGTGGGGGTTGGGGGGGAGTTTGGGGCGGAGTTGGGGGTGGGGTGGGTCGGAATGAGGTGGAGATGGAGGAGGGGTGGGGTGGGGGTAGGGGGAGTGGAGTTGAGGTGGGGTGGGAGTGGGATGGAGGATGGGGTTGGGAGGACTGGGTGGGATGGAGGAGGGGGTTGGGGGAGTGGGGTCGGAAGGAAGGAAGGAAGAAAAGTGATAAATAAGAATAGTAGGAAGAAGAAAAGGTATGAGATGGAGGGGAATGGAGGAAGGAAGAATAGAAAAAAAGAAGGAATAAGAATAAAAGAGGTGTAGGGCTGGAGAAAGGAACAAGAAGGAAGAACAGAGAGAGATAAGAATAGGAGGAGGAAGTGGAACAAGAAGGAAGAACAGAGAGGGGTAAAGAAAGAAAGAAGAACAGAGAGGGGTAAAGAATAGGACGAGGAAGAGGAACAAGAAGGAAGAACAGAGAGGGGTAAAGAATAGGAGGCGGAAGAGGAACAAGAAGGAAGAACAGAGAGAGGTAAAGAATAGGAGGAGGAAGAGGAACAAGAAGGAAGAACAGAGAGGGGTAAAGAATAGGAGGAGGAAGAGGAACAAGAAGGAAGAACAGAGAGGGGTAAAGAATAGGAGGAGGAAGAGGTGGAGGAGGAAGAGGAACAAGAAGGAAGAACAGAGATGGGTAAAGAATAGGAGGAAGAGGAAGAGGTGCGAGGGAGGGAAGGAGGGAGGGAGGGAGAGAGGGAGAGGAAGGGGGTGGGGTGGGGGGCGCCGATAGTAGCCGGGACAAATGGCGGGGCGAGAATCGATACCTCCGCCGCGCCGATAAGCCGGGTTTGCGAGATGACGAGGCGCTGCGACGTGGGAGGGGGAGGGGAGGGGAGGGAGGGGAGGGGGAGGGAGAGGGGAAGAGGGGGGAGGAGGGAAAGGAAGGGAGAAGGGGGATAGGGGAGGGAAGTGGGGGGGGATGGGAAATGAAGGGAGAGGGGAAGGGAAGGGATGATAGGGAGATGGGGGAGGGGAGGGGAAGGGGAAGGAAGGGAGGAGGGGAGGGGGAAGGGAAGTGGGGGAGGAAGAAGGAGGAGGGGGAAGGGGATGGGGAAGGGGGAGGGGAGGGAAGGGATGGGGAAGGGGGAGGGGAGGGGAAGGGGAAAGGAAGGGGAGGGGGAGGAGGAGGGGGAAAAGGAAGGGGGAGGGGGAGGAGGAGGGGGAAGGAAGGGGAAAAGGGAGGGGAGAGGGAAGGGGAAAAGGAATGGGGAGCGGGATAAGGATATGGGGGAGGAAGAGAAGGAGGAGGAGTGGGGAAAGATGTGTTGGGGATTGGAGAGTGGGGGAGGAAGGGGAGGGGGAAAGACGTAGTGAGTATAGGGAAATGGGGTAGGAAGGTAGGGGGAGGGGAAGGGAGGGGGTGAAGAAAGGTGATTATAGGGGAAAAGTTACGTTGGGGAAAGAAAAGGGGGGAGAAGGGAAATTGTGAGTAAAGAAACACGACAGAGAGAAAAAAGAAACAAAGAGAAAGGTAGAAAAGTGAAAGAGTGATTGCAGAGAGGAGTTGACAGGAGGAAGAATGGTTGGAGAGAGGAGGGCGAGAGAAGAAAGAAGGAAACAGGGAAATGAGGACAGAGGGATGAGGGGAACGGAAGGTCTCGACCGAAGGAGGAGAGAGAAAGAGGAAGTTAGAATAAAAATGGGAGAGAGGAAGGCAAGGAGAAGAGAGAGAGAGGTAGGCGGGCAGTGAAGATTGAATCTGTTTCATATTTGGATCGGCATGTCGGCCTGTATAATTTAGGATTTTTTTTTTGTTTGTTTCATGTACGCGTGTGTGTGTATGTGTGTGTGTGTGCGTGTGTGCGTGTGAGTGTTGTTTTTCTCTGTGTTATATTTGTGTTTCTGTTTTTTTTTTTCGTGTGTGTGTTTCCATGTTGTTTTTCTCTGTGTTATATTTGTGTTTCTGTTTATGTTTTTTGTGTGTGTTTTGATGTTTGTGTTATGTTTTTGTTTATGTTGTGCGTGTTGTGTGCGATATCCGTTGGTTTCGTGCGTTTGTTTTATAGGTGTTCCCCCCACCCCCCTTTTTTTTGTTTTTCCTTGGTCGCCATATTTCTTTCCTGATATGTCTTCTTTAAGGGTTTTAGCTGTTATTGCTCGCCCTCCGTTCCACGCCCTGCCTTTCACCTGCGCCGCGTTATTCCTCCTTCCCACGCGCGAGAAGGAGAGGAGGAGAGAAGGAGAGGAAGAGAGGAAGACAGACAGACAGGCTATGAGAGAGAAAGAAATGGAGAGGGATAGAGGGAGGGAGAGAGAGGGGATGAGGGAGTGAGTGCGAGAGAGAGGGGATGAGGGAATGAGTGAGAGAGAGAGGGGATGAGGGAATGAGTGAGAGAGAGAGAGGGGATGAGGGAATGAGTGAGAGAGAGAGGGGATGAGGGAGAGTGAGAGGGGATGAGGGAGAGTGAGAGGGGATGAGGGAGAGTGAGAGGGGATGAGGGAGAGTGAGAGGGGATGAGGGAGAGTGAGAGGGGATGAGGGAGAGTGAGAGGGAATGAGGGAGAGTGAGAGGGGATGAGGGAGAGAGAGGGGATGAGGGGGAGAGAGGATGAGGAGAGAGAGGGGATGAGTGGGGAGAGAGAGAGATGAGAGAGAGAGAGAGAGAGAGAGAGAGAGAGAGAGAGAGAGAGAGAGAGAGAGAGAGAGAGAGAGAGAGAGAGAGGGGGGGGGGGAGGGGGGGTACACAGCGGAGACCCGCCTCAGTTGATGCAGTGCGGAAATATTAGGATACACGGGAGTCCACTTTTATTTCATCCCACACACACTCTGTAGCTCTCCTTTCCCCCTGTTTATCTATCTCTCTCCCTCTCTCTTTATTTTTCTCTTTATTTCTCTTTCTCCCTCTCTCTTTATTTCTCTTTCTCCATCTCTTCTCTCCCTCTCTCTATTTCTCTTTCTCCATCTCTCTCCCTCTCTCCTTATTTCTCTTTCTCCGTCCATCTTTCCCTCGGCGTTTGTCTGCCAGTTTAGCTCTCTATTTATTCTCTGTCTCCCACTCACCAGCTAGTCAAGGCTTCCGGTATCCTTTTACGTAATTCTTTTACGTAAACGCCCTCCTCTTCTTTCTCCTTCTCCTCTTCTTCTTCTTCCCTTTCTCTCTCTGTCCCCGTTCTTCTTCCCTCGTCTCTCCTTCTCCTTCCCTCTCTCCCTCCCCCCTCTCTCTCTCTCCCTTCTTCCCTCTCTCCTCAGCCTCTCTCTCCTCTCGCTTCCCAAGTCTCCTCTCCTCTCCTCTCTCCCCCTCCTCCGCCTCTTTCTTCTCTTCTCCCCTTTCTTTCTTCTATCCTCTACTCTCCCCTCTATCTCTCCCCACGCTTTCTAATCTCCCTTTTCTTCCTCCTCTCTCCCTCTTTCCCATCATCTCGCCTATTCTCACCTCCGCCTCTCACTCTCTCCTCGCTTCCCCATCTTCCCTCTTCCGCCTCTCTCTCTCTCTTTCTCTCTCCTCACACTTCTCTCTCTCTCTCTCTCTCTCTCTCTCTCTCTCTCTCTCTCTCTCCCTCTCTCTCTCTCTCTCTCTCTCTCTCTCTCTCTCTCTCTCTCTCTCTCTCTCTCTCTCTCTCTCCCCTTTCTTCCCCATATTCCTCCGCCTCTCTCCCCTCTTCTCCCCTTTCTCCCCTCGCTTCCCCAACTTCCCTCCTCCTCCTCCCTCCCCTCTCCTCCTCCCTCCTTCCGTCTCCCTCGATCACTTCCGGAAACGCGTGACTGCTTCTTCGCCCAACACTCGTCGGCGTCGAGAGGTGAGAGTGTTTGATTGGCTGATCAGCTGATTGTCATTAACGCTGGTGCTGTTGTTGTTGTTGTTGTTGTTGATAACGCTGATGCTGTTGTTGTTGCTGTTGTTGTTGTTGCTGCTGCTGCTGTTGTTGTTGTTGCTGTTGTTGTTGTTGGCATTAACGCTGATGCTGTTGTTGTTGTTGTTGTTGCTGTTGTTGTTGATGTTGATGTTAACGCTGATGCTGTTGTTGTTGCTGTTGCTGTTGTTGTTGTTGCTGCTGCTGCTGTTGTTGTTGTTGCTGTTGTTGTTGTTGGCATTAACGCTGATGCTGTTGTTGTTGTTGTTGTTGCTGTTGTTGTTGATGTTGATGTTAACGCTGATGCTGTTGTTGTTGCTGTTGCTGTTGTTGTTGTTGCTGTCGTTGTTGTTGCTGTTATTGTTGTTGTTGTTGATGGAATGATGCAGGAGGAGGACACGTTGGGAGCTCGACGGAGGGAGTGACCGGGAAGTGAAGTCTTTCTCTCTTTCTGTCTGTCCATCTGTCTGTCTATCTGGCTATATACTTATTTCTCGCTCTATCTATCTGGCTTTTTGTTTCTCTCTCTCTCTCTCTCTCTCTTTCTTTCTTTCTTTCTTTCTTTCTTTCTCTCTCTCTCTCTCTCTCTCTCTCTCTCTATCTCTCTCTCTCTCTCTCTCTCTCTGTGACTCTCTGTGACTCTCTGTGACTCTCTCTTTCTCATTCTTTATCTATCTATCTAATTATCTATCTATCTTTCGTTTCCATTCGCCCGCTCTCTTTCTTCCTCCATATCTCTCTTTATCTCCTTCCCCCCCCCTCCCCTCCGCCCTTCTCTGCCTCAGCCGATCCCATTGAAAGGTGTTGCCCGGGATGACTCACGCTGCCCGGGCCCTTAAAGGTGAGCTCCCGTCCGCGCCCCGAAGGAATCTCGACCTTGTGGCCGGGGAGCGCAGGTAGGACTCTCCCCCGAAAGGCCGGTCGTCGGGAGAGAAATACTGATTTTGGTAATTGTTCTTTTTATTTTTTATTTATTTATTTTTATTATTATTATTATTTTTTTTTTTTGGGGGGGGTAGGGGAGGGATAGGAGGTAGGGTGTTGAGGTATGTGTAGGGAGCGTATGGGGAGAGAGAGAGAGAGAGAGAGAGAGAGAGAGAGAGAGAGAGAGAGAGAGAGAGAGAGAGAGAGAGAGAGAGAGAGAGAGAGAGAGAGAGAGAGAGAGAGAGAGAGGAGGTGAGGGAGGGAAAGAGAGAGAGGGAGAGAGAAAAGAGGTGAAGGAGGGAAAGAGAAAAGAGGTAAGGGAGGGAAAGAGAGAGAGAGAGAGAGAGAGAGAGAGAGAGAGAGAGAGAGAGAGAGAGAGAGAGAGAGAGAGAGAGAGAGAGAGAGAGAGAGAGAGAGAGAGAAATGGGAGGAGTAAGGAGTAGGCGTTGCTATGCATTTTTAGGGCCTTCGGGGTACAGGTTATTGAAGGTTGCTAAGGAGAAAAGGGTTTGGATGGTGGGCGGAGGGATGCTGGAGGAGTAGGAGTAAGGTCTGGGGGCGGGGCGAGGGGCAGGGGTAGGGGGCGAGGAGGTAGGGGAAGGGGTAGGGGGCGAGGAGTATGGGGAAGGGGTGGGCGGGGCGAGGGGGAGGGGAGGGGAAGGTGGGGGCTGGGCGAGAGGGAGGGGAAGGGGAAGGAGTGGGCTGGGCGAGGGGGAGGGGAAGGTGGGGGCTGGGCGAGAGGCAGGGGAAAGGGGGCGAGGGGTAGGGGTAAAGGAAGGGGAGTAGGGGCAAAGGCAACCTCAGCTGACACGCCACATCCATGCAGCAGCTGCGGGCGGCTGGCTCCGTGTCGTCCCCCTTCTCCTTCCATATTCTTTGGAAACCTGGGCGGTTGGTGAGTCGAAGGGCCGCCCTGTCCCCGTGCAGGTGTGACGCGGGTGTGACGCAGGTGTGACGCAGGAGGAGGCAGGTGCTCCAGCTGACCCACTCCAAGGTCCCTTTGGCCATAGATCGGGGCCCAGACGCTCTCGCTCTCGCTCTCTCGATGGCCAGACGCTGTCAGCTGGTGGCGCCGCGGTGGCCATACATCATCTGTACTGGTGCTGCTGTTGATCAGGAGCTGCATCTTGAGTTGCACGCGGGGAGTGGGAGGGAGAGGAGGAAAGAAAGGGGTCGAAAGAGAGAATGGGGGAGAGTGAAGAAGAAGGAGAGGAAGGGGATAGTGGGGGGAAAAGCAGAGAGGGAGGGAGGGAGAGAGAGAGAGAGAGAGAGAGAGAGAGAGAGAGAGAGAGAGAGAGAGAGAGAGAGAGAGAGAGAGAGAGAGAGAGAGAGAGAGAGAGAGACAGTATCCGAAACTGCATTGCAACAGGCCCGGGAGAGACTGCAGTGTCGAGCAAGGGACCGCCGTAGTTTGCGTAGATTTGGGTTTGGGGGAGTCGCCCGCGGTGCCTTGTTCACGGCGCACCGAGTTAGCGAGAACAGACGAAAGAGGAGACAGATAGGCAGACCGATAGACGAACATAACAGATAGATAGGGAGGCAAGCAGGCAAGCAGGCAGGCAAACCGAAAGACAAACAAACAGACATGCAGGCGGGCAGGCAAAACAGACACAGACAGAAGACACAGACACAGACAACCCCTACCCCCACCCAGTGTCCCTGCAGACGTGGCGACGGCGGCGGCCTCTTCGCGAGTCGTCCTCCCGCCGTGCCTCCCGCCGGCGAGCGTGGCACCTCATTAAGACGGCGGCCAAGGAGCGAGGGCGGGAGGGTGCCGCGGGCGGGCCATTGATCGGGCGCGTGTCGTGCTCCGGAGACGCCCACGCAGCGTGCCCGCCCTTCGCCGCCTCCGCCTGCATGGGTTCTTCTAGGCCGACGGGGATATAGGTGTTTATTTTGTTTTCTTCTGGTTCTTTTTCTTGGTTTGTTCTCTTGGAGTATATTTCTTTCTTTCTTTCTTGTCCCATTGTTCCCTCCCTTCCTTCCCTTTCTTTGTTCTTGCTCTCTTCCTATCTCTAGTTCCTTCCTTTCTTGATTTTTTTCTTCCCATTTTTCTCTTGCTTGTTCTCTTTCCTCACCCCTTTACTCTGCTTCCCGATTTGGTCTTTCCATTACTTCCCTTTCTCCTCTCTCTGTCCTCCAATATTTTCCCCCTTCCCCCTCTCCCCTCCCTTTCTCCATTCTTCTCCACCTCCTCTTTCCTTGCCCTTCCCCTTCTCTCCCTCTTATCCTTTCGATTCTCCCATTATCCCTTTATTCCTCCTGCATTGCCCGGGATGGACGTGCTTTGTATGAGTGGGCGGGGTGGGCGGGATGGGCGGGTATGAAGTGTGCTCCTTTACTGGCCGTGGTATGGGCGGGGGAGGGGGGAAGGGGAGGGGGTAGGGGGAGGGGTGAGCGTTGTCGGGGGAGGGGGTGAGCTTTGTCAGGGGAGGGGGGAGGGGGTGAGCTTTGTCGGGGGAGGGGGGAGATGAGGGGGGGGGTGCGAGGAGCTTTGCAAGAGGGGAAAGAGAGACAGAGGGGAGCTTTGTGTTCATGTATTAAGAGGAAAGCTTATGGAGCTCTCTTTGTACTCACATGCGAGTCAGTGTAAAGAAGAAATATTCTGGTTATGTAGGCCTATGTGTAGGTGATACATGGGAGTCGACCCTGTGTACCGAGATGATATAGGGCTATGCGAATCTCTCGGCAAAATATGCCAATATCCCTCATAGACTAGGCCTATACGGGGATCATATATGTCAATCTACAGGGAATATTCCACACTTAGTAGATCAAATATGGATCTAAGTCTACATAAATATATTCCCCATGAATGCGAAGATGATTTATATATATATATATATATATATATATATATATATATATATATATATATATATATATATATATATATATATATAAACATTGCTCAAGGAGGCATATGCAGATAAAGGTAATACAGGCTTTCCCTCCGCTGTGATTCATCGTGGTGTGGGGGGAGAGAGGGGTGGGGGAGGGCACCAGAAGCCTCCCGATTATATATCTCATTCCCTCCTCAGCTCGCAGTCTGACGGCGATATGGATCCAGGTAAATCCTCCCAAACAGGTGTGCTCGCGACGACAGACCGAGAGCAAACAGATGGAGGGTCGTGTGTGTGTGTGTGTGCAGCTTCTACCGGGAAATTTGCGGGGCGGGGAGGGATGTGGGAGGGGGGGAGGGAGGAAGGAGGGAGGGAGGGTAGGAAGGGGGAGTGGGAGGAGGGGAAGGAAGGAGGGAGGGAGGGTAGGGAGGGAGGAAGAGAGTGATGAGGAAAGGAAGAGCGAGGGACAGGCGAGGGAGGAAGGGAAAAAGTAGAGGTGAGCGGAAGAAAGAGAAAGGAAAAGGGTGAGGAGGAGGAAAAGAGGAAGTCAGGAGAAAGAAGGACGAGGAGGAAAGAGGAGTGAGGAAGAGAGAGAGAAAGAGAGAGCGAGCAGGAGGGGATGGAAGGTAGGCTAGTAGGAGGGAAAGAGAGAAAATGCGAACTGGGGTACGAGTGAGTCACAAAGAGAGCAAGGAATATCGAGTAGGACGGACTTCAGGTGGAAGAGAGAGGGAGCCAGGGAGGCAGGGAGAGGGACGGAAAGAGGGGGAGGCAGAGGGAAGGAGAGAGGGGGAGGCAGGGAGAGGGACGGAGAGAGGGAGGCAGGGAGAGGGACGGAGAGAGGGAGAGGCAGAGGGAAGGAGGGAGGGAGGGAGGGAGGGAGAGAGGGAGGCAGAGGGTGGGAGGGAGGGAGAGGGAGGGAGAGGGAGAGGCAGAGGGAGGGAGGGAGAGAGGGAGAGGCAGAGGGAGAGAGGGAGAGGCATAGGGAGAGAGGGAGAGGCAGAAGGCAGGAGGGAGAGGGAGAGGGAGAGGGACGAGTCAGGGAGGGAGGGAGACGGGGAGAGAGAGGCAGGGAGAGAGGGAGAGGAACGCTAGGAGGGAGAGGGAGCGAGAGACAGACAGACAGACAGACAGACAGATATATAGAGACGGATAGTAAGTCAGTCAGACAGACAGACAGTCAGTCAGTCGGCAGTTCAATTGGTTAATCTAATCAGCAATCGGCTAATAAGTCAAGCCTGTGATAAGGTGACAGAAGGCGAAGACCCGAAGAGCGAGCGAGTAGTGTGGGCTGGAACGTGTTTCGACATGTTTTTTTCCTTTCGCTTTTGTCCGATCTTTTTCCTTTTATTTTTATTTTCCTTTATTGGAATTTGTGTTCGATTCTCATTGTTTGCATGTTGAGGCATATTTTTATTTATTGATTTTTGTTGGTGTGGTTTGAATTTTATTGGTATAGTACTTATAAATCGTTTTGTTTATGATAATTACCTTTTGAATTAATTACTTAATTTTGTTTTTACTTACGGTCTTGTTTCAGTTAATAAACAGTTATGCTTAATTATCATGGATAAAAGAATGACACTAAAGAAGAAAATCAGAAAATCATTAAAAAATATAAAATAGATAGGCCTATCTAATGGCATCTCTAGGAATTTCCGGGATCCCGAGATGGCAAAAGTGGCACAGATTCGACAAACATCTAACTCACTCGCTCGCTCGCTATTTCTCTTGTTTGTTTTTTTCTGTCTCCTTAATTATCTTCCTTTCTCTTTCCCTTGTTTCTTTACGATTTCTCCCTTTCACCCGACTCTCTATCTATCTATCATTATATGTATATGTATGTATGTGTATGTATATGTATATGTATGTACGTATGTATGATTATGATGTATGTATGTATGTATGTATGTATGTATGTATGTATATATATATATATATATATATATATATATATATATATATATATATATATATATATATATATATATATATATATATATATATATATATATATATATATATATATCACTTACCTTCCTGCCTCTCCCAGTTCCCTCTTTCCCCGGAAATTGCTTTTAAAGATCGAAATAGAAAGAGCGAGAAAATAAAACCTATAGGCCTACCCTCGCCCATAAATTCCAGTCGAGTCTCTAAATACGGATTAATAGAACGTTGGTCTTCATCTTAAGGCCGACGTAAGGGTCATTAACATATTTAACCTGCGTGGAAGGAACGACCTTAATGCCCCGGAAAAAGCCACTTGTCGGATCGCGGTTTTAGCTCCGGCATTTGGGCGGGAAATTTATCGGACGCCGAGAAGGTCCGCGCGGCTTTGAGGGCGCCTGTCCTTTGTCTAAGCTTTTTTTCTTCTCTTGTTGCTTGTTTGTTTGGTTGGTTGGTTGGTTGACTTTTTTCGTGGGTTATTATGTTCTTGTTTTTGTGTTTGTTTTTGGGATTGTAGTTTTGATTTGGAGTTTTTTCCCGCATTTTTTTTTTTTGTCTTGGTTTCGTTTTGTTTTGCGGTTTATAGTCGTATTTGAGCCGTATATCGTTTTCTTTGTTGTTATCTTGGTTTCTGCTTGTGTTATTCTTTGTTTGTTTTTAGTGTTTTTCTCAGTTTTGTTTCTGATTTTCTTTATTTATTTATTTTTTTTTTTTACTTTTTTTCCTCATTTGGTTATTTTGTGTCATTTTACACTTTCTCTTTCTCTTTTTTTCTTTTCGTTATATGCCTCCTATACTTGTTTACTTTCTTCCGCCCTCATTTGTTGTCTTTATCTTCCTCTTCCTTGTTTCCATTGCACTATATGTGTGTGCTTGCGTGTGCGTGTTCGTATGCTTGTTTGTGCATGTACATGTATTTGCGTGCGCTTGTATATGTGCATGCCTATGCGTGCGTTTATGTACATGCGTGTGCGTGTCCATGTGCCTCCGAATGCGTGTGCGTGTGCTTCCGTATGCGTGCGTCTAAGTGGCTGTGTGTGTGTGCTTGCCTATGCGTGCGTCTAAGTGGCTGTGTGTGCGTGTGCTTGCCTATGCGTGCGTCTAAGTGCCTGCGTGTGTGTGTGCTTGCCTATGCGTGCGTCTAAGTGCCTGCGTGTGCGTGTGCTTGCCTATGCGTGCGTCTAAGTGCCTGCATGTGTGTGTGCTTGCCTATGCGTGCGTCTAAGTGGCTTTGTGTGCATGTGCTTGCCTATGCGTGCGTCTAAGTGCCTGCGTGCGTGTGTGCTTGCCTATTCGGGTGCGTGCTTGCGCGTGGGTGAGCCAGACGCATGGCACGAGCAGCGGCCGAGGGAGCGACGCGGCGGAAGAAAGGAAGCGGACCTGAGGTTACGTCACCGATCAGGAATACATGGGGGGGGGGGGAGTGGGGTCCTGTGGCGCCGCTTGTTCCTTATTATTATGGCTATTGTTTTCTTTTTTTTATGCTTCTCCCTCTTTTTTGGTTTTGGTTTGGTTTTGTTTTCTTTGTGTCTTTCTCCTTCTTGTTTTCTTTTCTTTTTTTCTTTCTGTTTTGTTTTCGTCTCCTTTCGTTTGGGTTTTCTTCTCTTTCTGTCTAATTTCTTCTCCTTTCTTCACTTCTTCGTGCTCATATTTTCCTTTTTTCTTGACCTTAGTTTTTTGTTTATATCTTTTCGTCTTTTCCTTTTTTTCTCTTTCTATTTCTCTTTGTCATCATTATCGTCTTTATATCTCTCGTCTTTCTATCTCCTCTCCGTCTTTACTTCATTTGCTTCGTCTTGGCTGACCTTTCTTGTTATTTTGTATTTTGCATTTTGTTTATTTTTTTGCAGTTGTCTTTGTGAAACGCCAATTGATTGTAAATCTAAATATTTTACAAGTTACTTTATTCTCGTTAAATTGAACACTTTGTCAGTCTTTTTTCTCTCTAAATAGATTGCGAAATGTTTGTACTGAATTTAAATACTTTGTCGGTAGTTTTTTTCTAATTGAATTAAATGCTTTGTCGGTTATTTTTAGTTGATTTAAATACTTTGTCGGTTATTTTTCGAACTGATTTAAATACTTTGTCGGTTATTTTTCGAATTGATTTAAATACTTTGTCGGTTATTTTTAGTCGATTTAAATGCTCTGTCGGTTATTTTTCGAATTGATTTAAATGCTTTGTCGGTTATTTTTCGAATTGATTTAAATGCTTTGTCGGTTATTTTTCGAATTGATTTAAATGCTTTGTCGGTTATTTTTCGAATTGATTTAAATACTTTGTCGGTTATTTTTCGAATTGATTTAAATACTTTGTCGGTTATTTTTCGAATTGATTTAAATACTTTGTCGGTTATTTTTAGTCGATTTAAATGCTTTGTCGGTTATTTTTCGAATTGATTTAAATACTTTGTCGGTTATTTTTCGAATTGATTTAAATACTTTGTCGGTTATTTTTCGAATTGATTTGAATACTTTGTCGGTTATTTTTCGAATTGATTTAAATACTTTGTCGGTTATTTTTCGAATTGATTTAAATACTTTGTCGGTTATTTTTCGAATAGATTTAAATACTTTGTCGGTTATTTTTCGAATTGATTTAAATGCTTCGTCGGTTATTTGTTTTTTAACGAATTTTCTAATGAATCAATTTTGCTGGGAGGATTTTAGTTTCTAATTAGTCTAATTAATTTGATGCGATTGCTTGATTAAGTAATACATTTAAGAGGTTTGATGGTGATAGAAGAACACGAAGAAAAGGGAAAAATAAAGAAATAGATAAGAAGGTGAAGATAAAGAGGTGAAAGAGAGAAGGGAGATGATGAAGAGGAAAAAGAGAAAATTGGAAATTAGAAAGTGAGGGATATTAAAAGGGGTATTTTAGACATGGATTTTTTTTAACGATGATTTTAATGTTATTGTAATTGTTGATGTCTCTAATGTTATTGTTATTGTTGTTTCTAATGTTACTTTTATTGTTTTTGTTATTGTTGTTTCTAAGGTTACTTTTATTATTGTTATTGTTTCCAGTATTATTATTGTTATTGTAATTGTCGATGTCTCTAATGTTATCGTTATTGTTGTTTCTAATGTTATTGTTATTGTTTATGAAGGTTATGCAATTGTTATGAGGTTATTGTTTGGGCGAGCGCATTTTTTCATCTCTCTCTCTCCCGCCCGCGACTTCCTGTCTGAGTCACGTCAGGCCGCCCGCGCCCTCGCTTCGTTCTGATATTTCTGTTGTTTTGTTGTTGTTTTGAAGCATTTGTTATTGTTGTTTTTGTTGTTGTTATTGTGTTGATATTATCATCATTATCATTACTTTGTGTATATTTACCTTTATATATTTTTTTTTTCTTGTTTATGTCTACATACCGTTTATATTTGTTGATGTAGTGTGCACACATTTATACGTACACATACAAAGTCAGTGTAAGTCTTACGTGGACGCACATACGCGTACACACATACCGCCGTTTCTCTTTTCTTATTATAATTGTTAATTATTTTTTTTGCTTGTTCTTCTTCGGTATTTTTAATGATAATGCTCATTCTCATTCGTTATCTCGTTTGATTCATTATTTTTTATTCAATTGTTCTCGTTTTCTTTTTGTCTTCCTTTCGTCCTCTTCCCTTCTTCTCGCCTTATTGTTCTTTATCTTATTTTTCGTGTCTTTGTTTCGTTCTTCCCCTTCTTTCTTCCATTCATCCTCTTCCCTTCTTCTCGCCTTCTTGTCTCCTGTTTGGTCCTTATCTTATTTATTATTTTTCGTCTTTGTTTCGTTCTTGCCCTTCTTTCTTCCATTCTTCCTCTTCCCTTCTTCTCGCCTTCTTGTCTCCTGTTTGGTCCTTATCTTATTTTTCGTGTCTTTGTTTCGTTCTTTCCCTTCTTCTTTCTTCCCTTCGTCCTCTTCCCTTCTCCTCGCCTTCTTGCCTCCTTTTTGTTCTTTATCTTATTTTCCTTGTCTTTGTTTCGTTCTTCCCTTTCCCTTTCCACTATACACAACCGCCAACGTTTAGTTCCTTTTAATTATCTTAGAGTAGGCCTATCAACTGCTACCTAGGCCTACTTATACTCCATTTCCCTCCGTGTATTTCCACATGCCCACCTACCCACTTGATCATGCATGTGCCACCCACTTCCCCATGCATACCAAGGCGCCCACCCAGGCACTCATGCATTTCACTGTGCCCCATCCTCTCCCTTGACCTCTCTGTGCATACCCACGTGCCCACCCACCTTCCCCCATCCGCCTGTGCATACCCACGTGCCCACTCACTAGCCTATGCCCACCCACCTGCCTATACCCACCCACCAGCCTATGCCCACCCACCTGCCTATGCCCACCCACCAGACTATGCCCACCCACCTGCCCACCCACCTGCCCACCCACCAGACTCTGCCCACCCACCTACTCACGACCACCCACCCGCCCACCCGCCCTTGGTACGAAACTGGTCGGGGCAGCGGCTGACCGTGCGGGTATTTTTAGCTGTGACGTCACCGGCTTCAGCCACGGATAAATTGCTGAGGGAGAGATAAAGGGAGGGCGGGGGTATGGGAGGGGGCGGGGCGTGGGGGAGGGAAGGAGGGTGGGTGTCGGGGTATAGGAGGGGGCGGGGCGTGGGGGAGGGAAGGAGGGTGGGTGTCGGGGTATGGGAGGGGGCGGGGGCGGGGGAGGGAAAGAGGGTGGGTGTCGGGGTATGGGACGGGGCGGGGCGTGGGGAGGGAAGGAGGTGTCGGGGTATGGAGGGGGTTGGGACAGGGGTTATGGAATGGGGATGGGGTGTGGGGGGCATGGATGGTTGGGGTGTGGATGGAGGGGGTAATGGGGTACGGGAAGAGGGAGGGAGGGAGGGCGTGGTCAGGGGGTGTTTCAAAGGGCATGGCAGGGGGAGGGGGTGTCAGGGGGTAGGGAAGGATAGGAGTGGATAGGGGATTGACAGAGGGAAGGGGGTAAGGGGGAACGGTGGGGAGGGATGAGGAGAAGGGATGAAGGGTTTGCTTTATAGGTGGGAAGGGAGGGTGTTGAAAAGGTGGGGGTAGGGGGCAAGGGGGGGTTGAGGGAGGGAGGTGATGAAACGGGGGGCGGGGATGATATCATGATGGTCCGAGGCCAAGCCGAGTAGGTAAGGGAGGGGGGAGGGGGATAAGTGAGGGGGAGGTGATTTTATCCTTCTAGAAGTATAATGATAAATTAGAGGGGAGTGAGGGGGTTGTATGATTGGGTTGGGGGGAGGAACAGAGGGAGGTGAGGTAGATGAGAATTGGGGCCTAGGGGGCTAGTGGTGGGGGAGGGATAGGGGGGAGGTTACAGAAGTATGAAGAGAATGGGGAGGGGTAAGGGGAGGAGGGGAGGAGAGAGGGAGGGGGGAAGGGAGAGTTTTAGTGGGGATGTTGGGGAGGGGAAGGACACAAGTAAGTGAGAGGGGAAGAGGTGATGGAGATATGAAGGGTAGGGTGGGGAGAGAGAAAGGGAGAGGGAGGAAAAGGTCTAAGGCGAGAGGGGAAAGGAGAGAGGCATGAGGGAGAGGGGAAAGGGAGAGGGGAGAGGGAAAGAAAGGTAGAGGCTGAGGGAGAGGGAGAGGGAGGTAGAGGGAGGAAAAGAAAGGTAGAGGCATGAGGGAGAGGGGGAAAAGAGAGGTAGAGGCATGAGGGAGAGGGGAGAGGTAGAGGCATGAGGGAGAGGCATGAGGGAGAGGGGAGAGGGAGGAAGAGGCATGAGGGAGAGGGGAGAGGGAGGAAGAGGGGGAGAGGGGAGAGGGAGGAAGAGGCATGAGGGAGAGGGAGGGCATGAGGGAGAGGAGAGGGAGGAAGAGGCATAGGGAGAGGGGAGAGGGAGGAAGAGGCATGAGGGAGAGGGGAGAGGGAGGTAGAGGCATGAGGGAGAGGGGAGAGGGAGGTAGAGGCATGAGGGAGAGGGGGGAGGGTGTGTTTAGGCTAGGTGCAGAGTCGTGCTTTTTGTTTTGTTAAATGCAAGCGATGGGTGAGTGTGGAGATTGGGGGAGGAGGGGGCAGGGGTGGGGGTGATGCTGGAGCCCGCCCCCCCCCCTCTTTTTTCTTGCGGGTGTGGCTGCTCCTCGTTCATTCTTTATCTCTTGTTCTCCTTCCCTCCCTCCCATCCCCCCCTCTCTCTCCCCCATCTTTTTTCGTGTTTTCCTCTTCTTACTCTCTTTCACTTTTTCTTTTCCCATTTTTTTCGCTTTATTTTCTTTTCCCCATTCATGCCTTTTTTCCCCCATTTTACTGTTATTTTGTAGACCATTTCCCATTCTTATTTATTTCTATTTTTCCTTTTGGTCTGTTTGTTTTATTCCTGTTTTCCCTTATTTTTTTATTTTTTTTTACATCTTAATAGCTTTTGACGCAAAATAGGTTAGAATAAACTTTTTTTTCGTGTTATTTTATAAGTTTTTTTTTATATATTAGCGATAGTCGAACAGATACTTAGTATTAATAAAGCGTTGTATAGCTGCATTTGAGCGTGAAAAAGTATTAATATGGAGCTGTATAGCTGCGTGTGGGCGTGAAAGAGTGTTAATATGGAGTTGTATAGTTGCGTGTGGGCATGAAAAAGTGTTAATATGGAGTTGTAGAGCTGTGTGTGGGCGTGAGAAAGTATTAATATGGAGTTGTATAGTTGCGTGTGGGCATGAAAAAGTATTAATATGGAGATGTAGAGCTGCGTGTGGGCGTGAAAGAGTGTTAATATGGAGTTGTAGAGCTGCGTGTGGGCGTGCGAAAGTGTTAATATGGAGATGTATAGCTGCATGTGGGCGCGAAAGAGTGTTAATATGGAGTTGTAGAGCTGCGCGTGGGCGTGAGAAAGTGTTAATATGGAGATGTATAGCTGCGTGTGGGCGTGAAAGAGTGTTAATATGGAGTTGCAGAGCTGCGCGTGGGCGTGAAAGAGTGTTAATATGGAGTTGTAGAGCTGCGCGTGGGCGTGAAAGAGTGTTAATATGGAGTTGTAGAGCTGCGTGTGGGCGTGAACTGCACCGCGAGCGTGCCTCGGGCGGTCAGCAAACCATCTCGTTCATTGTTTATCTGATCACGTGACTCCAGCGCCCGCCCGCCCGCCCGCTTGTCTCCTTGGGGGCGGCTGTTGCTGTGCTCTCGTGTGTGTGTGTGTGTGTGTGTGTGTGTTTGTGTGTTTGTGTGTGTGTGTGTGTGTGTGTGTGTATGTATGTGTGTGTGTGTGTGTGTGTGTGTGTGTGTGTGTGTGTTTGTGTGTGTGTGTTTGTGTGTCTGTTTTTCACTCTCTCCCTCCTTCCCTCCCTCGGGTATATAGAATAGTAACAATATATATATATATATATATATATATATATATATATATATATATATATATATATATATATATGAGTGTGTGTGTGCGTGTGTGTGTGTGTGTACATATGAAAATGAAACTAGCCACAATGAGAAATGAAAGTAAGCTTATTTTCATTTCTCATTGTGGCTAGTTTCATTTTCATATTTGTGTACACGTCATTGTGTTTGTGCTTGTGTTCATACACACACACACACACACACACACACACACACACACACACACACACACACACACACACACACACATATATATATATATATATATATATATATATATATATATATGTATATATATATATTCATATATATATATTAGAGTATATTATTTATTTTCACTTTGACGCTCTCATTTGTCTATTTATCTATTTCTTGGCTTAATTTCCTTCTCCCTTTTGTGCTCTTCCTTTCATTCTTTCTTTTCATATTTCTTACTTTCTCTTATTCCTTACTTTCTCTCGACTTTCCTGTATTCCTTCTTAGGTTGGCGATTGCAACACTTCGAACTCTTGCTGTGGCATTTGCATCAATTTCCTTATGCGCTGTTTCTCTCTCTCTCTTTCTCTTTCTCTCTTTCTCTCTTTCTTTCTTCGTCTCTTTCTTCTCACTCTCTCTCCCTCTCTCTCTCTCTCTCTCTCTCTCTCTCTCTCTCTCTCTCTCTCTCTCTCTCTCTCTCTCTCTCTCTCCTCTCTCTCCTCCCCCTCTCTCTCTCTCTCTCTCTCTCTCTCTCTCTCTCTCTCTCTCTCTCTCTCTCTCTCTCTCTCTCTCTCTCTCTCTCTCTCTCTCTCTCTTCTCTCCTCCCTCTCTCTCTCTCTCTCTCTCTCTCTCTCTCTCTCTCTCTCTCTCTCTCTCTCTCTCTCTCTCTCTCTCTCTCTCTCTCCCTATCTCTCTCTCTCTCTCTCTGTTTCTGTTTATCTATCTTTCTACCATTCTGCTGATGAGGTAGGGTTGTAGATAAAAAGAGGGAGAAGGGCAGAGAGGAAAAAAGGAGGATGAAAGAGGAACAAAGGCAGAATGAAGAACAAGGGATGGAGGAGGAAGGTTGAAGGATGGAAGGAAGGAGATAGAAAAGAGAGCAAGGGAAGGGGATCGAGGAGGGAAAGGGTGGGAGGATTGCAAAAAGGGAGGAGAAGGGAGGAGAGAAGAGGAGGGAGCGAGGAAGTGAACCCGCTGTTTTGCGCCGATTTGTCAAAGTGTGAGAATAAGGGCGAAGGAGGAAGGATGATGATGGGAATAGAGACACGAAGAAGGAATTGGAGGAGAAAGAGGAAGAGGGAGGAAGGGTAAGATAATTGGCGAGGGAAGGCAAGGAGAGGAAGAGGAAGGAGGGAAGAGAGAGGGAAGAAAAGAAGAGAGGGTAGAGAGGGAGAAGGAAAAGAGGAGGGGAGAAGGGGAGAAAAAAGGGAGGTAGTTCATGGTGATTTTATGCCCGTCACTCGTCTCCCTTGTGCTCTCGGTCTGTTTGTTGACTTTCATTTCATCAACTGCACTTCATTTTCATCTTCGGTTTTCCTCCTTTCAAATTCCTTCGCTCTCGTCTCCCCATTCCCATTCTTCCCTTCTTTCCACCCTTCGTACTTCCCTCCTTCTCTCCCTCCCTCCCTTACTCCTCCTCTCCCTCTCTCTCCCCTCCCTCACCATCAACCTCTCAACAAACACATAAACACAGGCGCCCGTATCAGCTGCAACCCAACCTCCTCCTCCTTCTTTTCTTCCTCCTCCTTTTCCCTTTTCCTCCTCCTCTTCCCTTCCTCCTCCTCCTCCTCTTCCTGTTCTTCTTCCTCTCCTCCTTCCTCCTCCCCAACCTCCTCGTCCTTCTCCTCTTCATACTTTTCTTCCTCCTCCTCCTTCCCCTCCCCCAACCTCCTCCTCCTCCTCCCCCAACATCATCATCCTCTTCCCCCCAACCTCTTCCTCCTCCTCTTCTTCCTCCTCCTCCTCCCAACATCCTCCTCCTCCTCCTCCTTTCTTCCTCCCTTTCCTCCTACCCTTCGTATTATTGAGGTTAACGAAGGGAAGACATGTTGTGATAGAGATGGACGAGGTTGAGAGTCAGATTTTGAGCGCTTGGTGGCATTCGTGTGGGCGGTTGGGCGGTTGGGCGGTGGGTGGTGGATGGTGGGCGGTGGGTGGTGGGCGTTGGGCGTGATGGGGGTACGATTGGTGGGGGGGTGGATTGTGTGGGAGGGTGGGGGGGGTGGAAGGGGGGCAGGGTGGGAGCAGGAGGGGGTAGGAAAAGGAGGAGAAGGAGTAGGAGTAGGGAGGGAAGGAAGGAAGGAAGGAAGGAAAGGAAGGAAGGAAGGAAGGAAGGGAGGAGGGGGAGGAAGAAGAAGGAAGATGAGGAGGAAGAAAGGAATAAGGAGAGAAGAGGAAGAAAAGGAGATAGAGGAGGAGGAAGAAAAGGAGAAGGGGGACGAGGAAGAAAAAGGAGAAGGGGGAAGAGTACGAAAGGAAGAAGGAGGAGCAGGAAGAAAAGGAGAAAGAGGGACGGAGAAGGTGGAGAGAGAAGAAGAGGTAAGGAAGAGAGGAAGGGAAGGAAGGGAGGACGGGGTACGAGGGGGGGGGGGAGGTGCACGAATCAACACGGCCATAGGGTATGTATTGGCGTTCCCGCGAGAGAGAGAGAGACGTGTGACAGCGTCCGTTTATGTAGGTCAGTGTTGTAGTTGGCATGTTTGGGAGCTTCTCTTTTTTTTGGGGGGTCCGTGTTGTTGTTGTTGTTGTGTTTGTTTGTTTTGAGTGTTTTTTGTTGTTGTTGTGATTGTTTTTTTGTGATTGTTTTGAGTGTTTTTGTTGTGATTGTTTTTTGTGATTGTTTGTTTTGAGTGTTTTTTGTTGTTGTGGTTGTTTGTTTTGAGTTTTGTTGTTGTGGTTGTTTGTTTTGAGTGTTTTTTTGTTGTGATTGTTTTGAGTGTTTTTTTGTGATTGTTTGTTTGAGTGTTTTTTGTTGTGGTTGTTTGTTTTGAGTGTTTTCTGTGATTGTTTTGAGTGTTTTTTGGTTGTGGTTGTTTGTTTTGAGTGATTGTTTTGAGTGTTTTTTGTTGTGGTTGTTTGTTTTGAGTTTTGTTGTGGTTGTTTTGAGTGTTTTTTGTGATTGTTTTGAGTGTTTTTTTGTGATTGTTTTGAGTGTTTTTTGTTGTGGTTGTTTGTTTTGAGTGTTGTTGTTGTTGTGGTTGTTTGTTTTGAGTGTTTTTTGTTGTTGTTGTGATTGTTTATTTTGAGTGGTTTTTATTGTTGTGATTGTTTGTTTTGAGTGTTTTTTATTGTTGTGGTTGTTTGTTTTGAGTGTTTTTTTTTGTTTGTTTTGAGTGTTTTTGTTGTTGTTTGTTTTTTGTGTTTTTTATTGATGTTGTGGTTGTGTGTTTTGAGTGTTTTTTTTATTGTTGTGCTTGTTTATTTTAAGTGTTTTTTGTGCTTGTTTATTTTAAGTGTTTTGTATTGTTGTTTGTTTATTTTAAGTACTTTTTTTGCTTGTTTGTATATTTTAAGTGTTTTTTATTGTTATGTTTGTTTATTTTAAGTGTTTTTGTTGTTTGTTTGTTTGTCTGTTCGTTCGTTCGATTGATTGCCATGATGAATGCGGTTGTTTGTTTGCGGGGGAACCTTCTGAAAATACGGGCTTCGTTTTGCGTGTGTGAGGTTGGGGTGAGTGGGGGGGGGCTGAGGAGGAGAAAGATTGATAGGTGGGGATGGGAGAAAGGAAGGTAAACAGGGAGAGGAAGAGAGAGAGAAAGAGGGAGAGGGAGAGGGCGGGAGGGTGAGAGGGAAGGAGAGGGGGAAGGGAGAGGGGAAAGGAGAGGGGAAAGGGAGAGGAGGAAAGGGAGAGGGAGAGAGAGAGAGAGAGAGAGAGAGAGAGAGAGAGAGAGAGAGAGAGAGAGAGAGAGAGAGAGAGAGAGAGAGAGAGAGAGAGAGACAGACAGACAGACAGACAGACAGAGGAAGAGAGAACGAGAGCGAGCGACAGCGGAAGAGAGAGAACGAGAGAACGAGAGCGAGCGACAGCGGAAGAGAGAGAGAACGAGAGAACGAGAGCGAGCGCTAGAGAGAGAGAGAGAGAGAGAGAGAGAGAGTCCCCCCCCCTCCCCTCCCGATCGGCGCCCGGCCCACCCAAACGCCCGCCTGGGGCAGGTCACGATGTCGGGATATCGCTTGCCCAACTTTTCATCTCCGCCAATTTTTCTCTCGCACTCCATCTCGGCACTCCCTTGATCTTCTCCCTCCCCTTCCTCCCTCCCTCTCCCCTCCCTCCCCTTCTCTCCTTCCCTTCCCTTCCTTCTTCTCTACCTTTCCTTCCTTCTTCCTCCTTCCTCCTTCCTCTTCCTCTTCCTCTTCTTCTCCCTCCCTCCCTCCCTCCCTTTCTTTCTTCTCCTTCCCTCTCTCCCTTCCTCTCCTCCTCTATCTCACTCTTCCTCCTCTCCCTCCCACTCACTCTTTTTCTTCCTCTTCCTCTTCCTCTTTCTCTTTCCCCTCCCTCTCCCCTGTCCACGTGATAAGGATGTGTGTTGGTGGGAGGGTAGGGGAGGGGAGGGGAGGGGGAGGGGTGTGTGGGCAAGGAGCGGGTCGAGTGAGTGAAGTAAAGGGGTGTTTTTTGTGTACTTTTGGGGTTTACTTACAAAGTTGCCATTTTTCACCCCATTATCTCTCTTTTTTCTCTCTTTTTTCTCTCTTCTTCTCTCTCTTCTTCTCTCTCTCTGTTTCTCTCTCTCTGTTTCTCTCTCTGTTTCTCGCTCTCTGTCTCTCTCTGTCTCTCTCTTCTCTCTTCTTCTCTCTCTCTCTTTCTCTCTTCTCTCTTCTCTCTTCTCTCTTCTCTCTTCTCTCTTCTCTCTCTCCCTCTCTCTCTCTCTCTCTCTCTCTCTCTCTCTCTCTCTCTCTCTCTCTCTCTCTCTCTCTCTCTCTCTCTCTCTTTTCTCTCTTTTTCTCTCATTCTCGGATTCTTTGGAGAATAAAAATAGATTTTTTTTATTTCTAGTTGTTTGTTTACTTTTGGATTGTGTTTACATTTGGGGAGTTAAAATAACCTTGTTGATTGATTGATTGATCTTATATAGATTGATTGATTTATTTTAGATATTTTATTGATTGATTTTAGATGTTTTATTGATTGATTTTAGATGGAAATTTATTGATTTGTTTAAATAGAAATGTATTTATTGGTTTTAGATATAATTACTATTCATATTTACACATTATATTGACCTGAAATTACTATTCATATTTACACTTTATATTGACCTGAATGGATCTAGGTTAGGACGGAGTGGGTTCGGTGGGTATGTGGGTATGTGGGCGTGGGCGTGGGCATGGGCGTGGGGCGCTGCGGTGGGAACAATCTGTGTGCTTCAACGCTCTGCCCCCATTTGTTAGTGTTCTGTGTTAATGACCTCTTCTCGCTTCGTTCTTCGCTTGTTCTCCTGTTCTTCTGATTTTGCTTTCTTTGTGTTTTTTTCCCCACTTTGGTTTCCTATGTCCGTTTCCTTTCTTAATATTTTCTACTTTCTGTGTTCTCCTCTCTTGTATTCGCCTCTTTTCTCCTCTCTCTCCTCTCTTCATTTCTCTCATCTTCTCTCCTCCTCTTTCCTTTACTCTCTTCTATTCTCTCTCCTCTCTCTCTTTCTCTCACTCTCACCTTTCTGTTTGCTCTCTTGTTGCTTTGTTTTGTTTTAGTTTAGTTTTTTTTCTTTATTTTCTCCAATCTTTGTACATTTTTTTAAACTCTTGACATCTCTATTCCCTTTTGCTATTGCTTTCTCTCGCTTGTTCGCTCGTCTCTCACCTTTACTTTCTTCTCATTTTCCCTTCCTCTTTGCTTCCCCATTCACCCTTTCTACCCTCCGTCGCTAATCACAAAGCTCGTTGAAATTTCTCCCCTCTCCCCTTCCGCTCTCCTGTATCACTCTCCCCTTCCCCTCTCCTCTATCCCTCTTCTTCCCTTCTCTCCTATCCCTCTCCTCCATCCCTCTTCTTCCCCTCTCTCCTATCCCTCTCCCCCTCCCCTCTCCTCTATCCTTCTTCTTCCTCTCTCTCCTATCCCTCTTTTTTCCCTGTCCTCTATCCTTCTTCTTCCCCTCTCCCCTATCCCTCTCCCTTCCCTCTCCTCTGTCCTTCTTCTTCCCCTTTTCCTATCCCTCTCCCCTCCCTCTCCTCTATCCTTCTTCCCTCTCTCCTATCCCTCTCCCTCCCCTCCTCTATCCTTCTTCCCTCTCTCCTATCCCTCTCCCTCTCCTCTATCCTTCTTCTTCCCCTCTCTCCTATCCCACTCCCCCTCTCCTCTTCTCCATCCCTCTTCTTCCTCTCTCTCCTATCCCTCTCCCCCCTCCCCTCTATCCTTCTTCTTCCCCTC
>NC_091584.1:5829179-5834179 GCF_042767895.1 Penaeus vannamei | reverse complement strand
GTTTCTGTCTGTCTGTCTCTCTGTCTCTGTCTGTCTGTCTCTGTCTCTCTCTCTCTTTCTCTCCCTTTCTCTGTCTGTCTGTCTGTCTCTGTCTCTCTCTCTCTCTCTTTCTCTGTCTGTCTGTCTGTCTGTCTGTCTGTCTGTCAGTCTACGATCATTTCCCATATGTGCGTCTGCCTGTCTACCTCTCTCTCTCTACCTGTGTCATCTGTGTTTGTGTCTATCTGTCAGACTGTCTAGAAAACGTCTATTCTATCTGTCTGATTCTCGTCGACCTCTCTCCCTCCTTCGTGTCTGTCTGTCTGTTTGTCTGACTCCTGACTCCATCCTTGTTTACAAAGTATTTTCGTTTGTATTTGCTTGACTTATCTATTAGTCTCCCTCTGGACTTCAATTTTGTCAGTCTCTTTTGCGAATTACACCCATGTCTGTGTGTCTGTCTGTATACCAACTGTTTATCTGTCTGGGTGTACCAACTCCTTGCGTGTCTGTGTCTGTGTACCAGCTCTTGAACTGTATGTATACCAACTTCTTGTGTGTATGTGTTTTTATGTATATGTAACAGACCTTACTTGTCTGTGTCTGTCTGCGTAGGAACTATAGCCCCAACGTGATCTGAATTCGCTCCTCCTCCTCCTCCTCCTCCTATTCCCCCTCTTCCTTCTTCCTCCATCTTTCCTCCTCTTCCTCCCCTTCCCCATCTCCTTTTCCTCCTTTTCCTCATCCTCCTTCCATTTCCTCCTCCTCCTCCTACTCCTTCCATTCCTCCTCCTCCTCCTTCTCCTACTCCTCTTCCATATCCTCCCTCCTCCTCCTACTCCCTCTTCCATTTTCCTCCTCCTCCTCTTCCATTTCCTCCTCCTCCTCCTCCTACTCCTCTTCCATTTCTCCTCCTCCCCCTACTCCTACTCCTCTTCCATTTCCTCCTTTCCATATCCTCCTCCTCTCCCTCCTCTTCCATATCCTCCTCCTCTCCCTCCTCTTCCATTTCCTCCTCCTCCATTTCCTCCTCCTTCTTTTCCTCCTCCTCCTCCTCTTCCTCCTTCCATATCCTCCTCCTCCTCTTTCTCCTCCTCTTCCTCCTCCGTCGCCGACTGCAGCGGAGCGCGCCGGCGGCAGGAGTGTCACGGTGGGCGATGGGCAATAAAAACTTTAATTTCCCACCGTCAGGTAACCCTAAACCCTGGAGACAAAGCCGCAGAGAAAGGGGCAGGGGAGAGGGAAGGGTGGGGGGGGAGGGAGGAGGGAGTGGAAGGGGAAAGAAAGGGGGGAAGGGTGGGTGGAGAGGGAAGAGGAGGTGGAGAGGAAAGGGGAGGTGGGGGAGAGGGAGGAGGGAGGAAGGGGAAAGAAAGGGGAAAGGGGGGAAGGGGTGGGTGGAGAGGGAAGAGGGGAGGTGGGGAGGGGAGGAGGAGTGGAAGGGGAAAGAAAGGGGGGAAAAGGGGGAGGGGTGGGTGGAGAGGGGAGGAGGAATGGAAGGGGAAAGAAAGGGGAAAGGGGGGGAGGGGGTGGAGGAGGAAAGGGAGGGGGGGGGAGAGGGAGGGAGGGAGTGGAAGGGGAAAGAAAGGGGAGAGGGGGAAGGGTGGGTGGAGAGGGAAGGGGAGGTGGGGGAGAGGGAGGAGGAGTGGAAGGGGAAAGAGAGTGGGAAAGGGGGGAAGGGTGGGTGGAGAGGGAAGAGGAGGTGGGGGAGGGGAGAGGGAGGGAAGGGGAAAGAAAGGGGGAGGGGTGGGTGGAGAGGGAGGAGGAGTGGAAGGGGAAAGAAAGTGGGAATGGGGGAAAGGGTGGGTGGATAGGAGAGGGAAGGTGGGGGAGAGGGAGGAGGGAGTGGAAGGGGAAAGAAAGTGGGAGAGGGGGGAGGGGTGGGAGAAGAGGAAAGGGGGAGGTGGGGGAGAGGGGGAGGAGGGTGGAAGAGGAAAGAGAGTGGGAAAGGGGGGAAGGGTGGGTGGAGAGGAAAGGGAGGTGGGGGAGAGGAAAGGGGAGGGAAAGAAAATGGGAAAGGGGGGAAGGGTGGGTGGAGAGGGAAGAGGAGGTGGGGAGAGGGAGGAGGAGTGGAAGGGGAAAGAAAGGGGGAGGGAAAGAAAGTGGAAAAGGGGGAAGGGTGGATGGAGAGGGAAGGGGAGGTGGGGAGAGGGAGGAGGAGGAAGAGGAAAGAAAGGGGGAATGGGGGAAAGGGTGGGGGGAAGGGAGAGGGAAGGGGGGGGAGAGGGAGGAGGGAGTGGAAGGGGAAAGAAAGTGGGAGAGGGGGGAAGGGTGGGTGAAGAGGAAAGGGGAGGTGGGGGAGAGGGAGGAGGGGTGGAAGGGGAAAAGAAAAGGGATAGGAAAGATCGTGGGAAAGGGAGGAAGGGTGGGTGGAGAGGAAAGGAGGTGGGGGAGAGGGAGGAGGAGTGGAAGGGGAAAGAAAGGGAATAGGAAAGAAAGGGGATAGGAAATAATGTGGGAAATGGGGGAAGGGTGGGTGGAGAGGAAAGGGGAGGTGGGGGGAGGAGGAGTTAAAAAAAGGGATGAGAGAAAAAGAGTACTTTTTTATAAAGAAGCAGATTTGACGAAAAAGAAAACGAGTGAAAATTTTAGAGAGAAACAAGGAAACATCCCAGACGCAAAAAAAAAACGGATAAAACGAAAAACGGGTTTGAAAGAAAACACACACAGCTAAAACACACACGCACGCCCAACAACCTCCACACGCAATAACAGCCTAATAACAACACGTTAAACTTTTAGGGATCGCCATCTAACAACTGTCACGAACATCGGTTTTATGACAAGAGGAAATTCGTAGGAAAATAACCCTTTCTTGGGCCGAGAATCATTTTGTCGTAACATCATAACCTTCCGTCATTACCGCGAGTGTGGGAATTCTCGTTTTCTATGCGATGTG
Organism: Penaeus vannamei; assembly: GCF_042767895.1. NCBI lineage: Eukaryota > Metazoa > Arthropoda > Malacostraca > Decapoda > Penaeidae > Penaeus > Penaeus vannamei. Next base: position 5,831,304 of record NC_091584.1, on the reverse strand, counting down.
TCAGAACGCGTAGAAAACGAGAGGCTGGATGATGGATTTTTTATGGTGTTTATTTATTTGTGGTCGTTTTTTTTTGTTTGTTTGTTTGTTTTTTGTTGTTGTTGTTGTTGTTGACTGTATGTAGGGTAATAAGATGTTGAAATGTGATAAAGTTATTTGAGAATGGAGGCTGAGATGGTGAAACAGTTAGATAATGGAAATAAGGAAGGAGATATATAATGAGGATCAAAGTGAGAAAAAATGAGAGAGAAAGAGAGAGAGAGAGAAAAAAGGAGGAAGAGAGTGATGCATCTCACTAAAGAGACAGACAAACAGAAAAAGAAAATGCACCTCATTCCGGACAGAGAGAGAGAGAGAGAGAGAGAGAGAGAGAGAGAAAGAGAGAGAGAGAGAGAGAGAGAGAGAAGAGAGAGAGAGAGAGGACAAACACATCTCAATAAAGGTGCAGAGCTTACGTCATGCCTTAAGTGTGAATGATAGCGCTAATGCCATTCATTTGAAGTGTTTTGGCAGCGGTGGTTCGCGGGAGTGTTTGTCGTGGAGGCGCCGCCACTGTTTCGGCTGTGACGTCATCGCAGAATTGTTTGAGGTGTGTGAGGGTGTGTGGGTGTGTTAGTGTGCGAAAAAGAGTTTTTTTTGTCTTTTTTGTTGTTGTTCCTTGTTCTTTCTTTTTTTGTTGTTAATTGTTATTTCCTGTTTTGTTGTTATTTGTTCTTTCCTTTTTTGTTGTTATTTGTTCTTTCCTTTTTGTTGTTACTTGTTCTTTCCTTTTTTGTTGTTACTTGTTCTTTCCTTTTTTGTTGTTACTTGCTCTTTCCTTTTTGTTGATCCTTGTTCTTTCTTTTTGTTGTTATTTGTTCTTTCCTTTTTGTATTTACTTGTTCTTGACTTTTTCTTTCCTTTTCTCTCATCCCGGAGCTTCCCCTATATCTGTGTCTGATAATTTGGGGTTCGGTGTTTAGACGTGTGTAGTGTGTCGGTTACGTACACGCATGAGTGCTTGTGTGCGTGTGTGCTCGTTCATGTATGTTTGAGCCTGTTTCTGCTCGGGAGAACTTGCTTATAACGTGTGAAGCGTGTGCCAGCCTTGACGTCACGCAGGGCGGGGGTGCGTGGACGTGTGTGTCGACAATGACGTCACACTTCAGGGTCGGCGGTCAGCGCGACGGTCAGGAACGGAAGTGAAATGGGCGGTCGCGGGCGGTCAGTCCTCCTCGACCTTCGGCGACAGTCCTCCCTCTCACCCTTCCCCACCCTCCCTCTCTCCCTCTCTCCCTCTCTCCCTCCCTCCCCCTCTCCCTCCCTGCCTCCCTCCCTCCTCCCCTCCCTCCCTCTCTTCTCCTCCCTCCCTTCCCTCCCTCCCTCCCTCCCTCTCTCCTTCCCTCCATCCCTCTCTCCCTCCCTCCCCCTCTCCCTCTCTAACCTCCCTCCCTCCCTCCCTCCCTCCCTCCCTCCCTGGCGGTTTGGTTGGGGTAATGGCGTAGGGGAGAAGGCAGCAGGCAAGGCTTGGCTGAATGTCGTGTTGTTGGGGGATAAACGTGCTTGTTTATGTATGTATGTATGTTTGTATGTATGTATGTATGCTACAAGCCTAGGTATATTTTAGCATTGATAGAGTGATAGACGTAGGGTGAAATAGAGAGACAAAAGAAGAGCGAGAGGGAGGAAAGGAAAGAGGGAGAGAGAAAGAGAAAAAGGAAGAGAGACAGATGGATAGACGGACGTATTGATAAAACGGTAAATGGGAGGGGGAGATATAGACACAGAGGAGGAGAGAGAAAGAAAGCGAAAAGAGAGAGAGAGAGAGAAAGAAAGAGAAAGAGAGAAAGAGAAAGAGAAAGAGAGAGAGAGAGAGAGAGAGAGAGAGAGAGAGAGAGAGAGAGAGAGAGAGAGAGAGAGAGAGAGAGAGAGAGAGAGAGAGAGAGAGAGAGAGAGAATGAGAGAATGAGAGAATGAGAGAATCAACTACAAAGAGAAAAATGTTTAGGCAAGCCCACGTGTACCTGTGCTCGCCCTCACCGCACGCTACGTGGCTGTAGTCTCAGCGCCGCCGATGTGAGAAGAGCCTTGAGTGTGAGGCGAGTGTGAGGAGGGCGTGATCTGTGAAGCAACTCGGCTCCTCTCA
>NC_091584.1:5816679-5824179 GCF_042767895.1 Penaeus vannamei | reverse complement strand
AAACTCTCAAAAAGTCTCAAACGGATACATAAAATGACGATTTTCTCCGGGGTGGGGAGTGGGAGGGGAGGGGAGGGGAAGTGGTGGGGGTTGTTGCGGAAGATGGGGGGGTCGGAGGGTGGAGGTTGGAGGATGATGGGTGGGTAGGGGAGAGGTAGGGGGAGGGGTGGAGAGGGTGGAAGGAAGGTGGGGGTTAAGTTTGAGGATGGAGGGGTGGATGGGGGAGGTTGGAGAGGATGAGGAGGGGGAGGTTGTAGAAGAGTAAGTGTGTGTGTCCTTCGTGTTCGTCGGGGGGGGGGCGGGGGGGGGGGGTTCTCGGCGCGTGTTTTCCTCTCATGCGTTCGTCGGGCGCTTTCGTCAGCCGCGGGAAGGTGATGCTGCGGGTTGGTCGTCTTTGTTTTTCTTCTTCTTTCTTCTTCTTTTCTCCTTTCTTTCTTCTTTTTCGTGATTTCTTCTTCTCCTTTCTTTCTTCTCTCCCCCTCTCTCTCTCTCTCTCTCTCTCTCTCTCTCTCTCTCTCTCTCTCTCTCTCTCTCTCTCTCTCTCTCTCTCTCTCTCTCTCTCTCTCTCTCTCTCTCTCTCTCTCTCTCTATCAATCTATCTATCAATCTCCCTATCAATCTATCTCCCTCTCTCTCTCCCTCCCTCCCTCTCTCCCTCTCTCTTTCCCCTCTCTCTCCCTCTCCCTCCCTTTCTCCTCCCTCTCTCCCTCTCCCTCCCTTTCTCTCTCCCCATTTTGTATCGGGCGAATTCTGACTTTTTTATCGTTTTTATGGGAGATGTTGCAGACACATTTTTGGGAGCAACGTTGCAGTGTTTTCAAGAAGGCCGCGGAGATGATAGAAGTTGCAGCGCCTTATTCGCATTCCCCACACGCGCCCTGACGCACACACACACACATACTTACATACATGCATACATACATATGTGTATACATGCATACACACATATTTACATACATATATACATACATGCATATATACATACATACATATATACATATATATATACATACATACATACATACATACATACATATATACATACATGCATACTTACATACATACAAACATATATACATACATACATACATACATATATATACACATACATACATCATACATACATACATACATCATACATACATACATACATACATACATACATACATACATACATACATACATACATACATACATACATACATACATGAACACGCTCGCACGCACACACACACACACACACACACGCTTACATAAGCTAGACACGCGCCGAGATTATTAAAACACAAGATGCCTTTACGTAGCAGCTTGTCCTCCGCTCTTTAGCATCCACCCTCGCCCCTCTCCCCTCTCCCCTCTCTCCCCTCTCTCTTCAACAGTTTCCCTCTCTTCCTTCTCCCCCAATTCTCTTCCCTCTCTCCCCTCCCTCTCCCCAATTCTTTTCCCTCTCTTCAACAGTTTCCCTTTCTTCCTCCCTCTACCCCAGTTCTTTCCCTCTCTCTCAACAACTTCCCTCTCTCCCTCTCCCCGATTCCTCATCCTTCCCACCCAGTCCCTCTCCCATCCCTCGCCACCCTCACCTTTTTCTTTCTCCCTTTCTCCACCCTCACATTTCTCTCTCTCTCTCTCTCTCTCTCTCTCTCTCTCTCTCTCTCTCTCTCTCTCTCTCTCTCTCTCTCTCTCTCTCTCTCTCTCTTCTTTCCCCGCCCTCACCCCCTCTCTTCTCCCCCTCCCCCTCCCGTCCCACAGTGGTGAAGGGAAAAGGAGAAGGAAGGTAAAGGGAAGAGGGGAAGGATAATGAAGGGAAAGGGGGAAGGGAGGTAAGGGGAAGGGAAGAAGGATGAAGGGAGAGGAAAAAAAGGGAGGATGAGGGGAGAACGGATGAGGCGACGGGACGGATAAGGGGAAGGGAGTGACAGGAAGGGTAGGGGGGGTGAAGGGAGGGGAGGGGGAGAAAGCGGTGGGGGGGGGGAGGTTGTTGTATAATTTCGCTAATGCATGTGACGGCCACAATGGGCGGTTTTAGCAGGGAGGTTTTGAGACTGGCGAGTAGTTTGGTGTTGGTTTCGAGGGGAAGGGGGAAGGGGGAAGGGGGAAGAGTGGGGGGAGGTAGGAGGTTAGGCTGTTTTTTCTTTCTTTTTTTTTCTTTTTTTAGGGGGGAGAGAAAGATGCTGATGGATGGAAAGAAGGTAGTCTACTACTTCTACAACTATTACTGTAGTAGTGGTAGAAGTAGTGCTACTATAGAACTATAGTAGTACTATAGTAGTACTGTTAGCAGGAATAGAAGTAGAAGTAGTAGTACTATAATTGTAGTAATGGTAGTAGTAATAGTAGCAGTAGTAAAAGCAATAATAGTAGTAATAGTAGCAGTAGTAAAAGCAATAATAGTAGTAATAGTATTAGCGTACTACAGGTCCCTTGGACAGGGGGACTCGACAGCCCCAAGAAGCCCAGCTGGCACGGCGGGGCGGCAGAGCGGAGCAGGGACAAGGACCGAATGACCAGGGGGAGGGGGTGGAGAGGGAGGGGGAGAAGAGGAGGGGTAGGGGGAGGGATGGAGAGGAGGGGAGGGGATGGGGTGGAGAGAGGGAAAGGGAGGGGGAGAAGAGGAGGGGTAGGGGGAGGGAAGGGAGGGGGAGGAGAAGAGAGAGAAAAGGAGGGAGTGGAGAGGAGAGGAGTGGGAGGGGGAGGGGAGAGTGGGAAGGGAAGGGAGAAGAAGAAGGGGGAAAGAAAGGAGAAGAGAGGGAGATGAGAGAGAGGGCGTGAAGAATATAAGATTAAAACGAAGATTTGCAAATTGAAACGAGGAGAGAGAGAAAAAAAGGCCAATAATATTAACGAAATTGAAATATATTAGGTAAAAGAAATTTAAAAAAGACACAAATACAATCGGATATCACGATCCAAGTAAAGAAAAGTTCCATTAAGAAAAAAAAAAGTTTTAGGCCGCTTCCCTCCACCCCCCCGACCCCCCCCCCCAAAAAAAAATGAGGGAGAAGATTAATCACTTTATCAATATTCACGTCGTGTTGCGCCGGCGAAGGAAGACGGGCAGCTCGCTCCAAGGGCCCGGCGCGTCTTGGCCTGCGTCTCTTGATTTCATTATTATTATTATTATTATTGTTATTATTAGTAGTATGCTTCTATTTCGTGCTTTTTCTGTGTTTTGTTTTTCATTATTATTATTATTATTGTTGTTATTATTAGTATGCTTCTGCTTTTTCTTGCTTTTTCTGTCTTTTGTTTTTCATTATTATTATTTTTATTGTTGTTGTTATTGTTCTGCTTCTTTTTTCTTTCTTTTTCCGTCTTTTGTTTTTCATTATTATTATTATTATTGTTGTTGTTATTGTTCTGCTTCTTTTTTCTTTCTTTTTTCGTCTTTTTCTTTCATTATTTCTTTATTATTATTATTATTATTATTATTATTATTATTATTATTATTATTATTATTATTATGCTTCTTCTTTTTCTTGCTTTTTCCGTGTTTTGTTTTTCATTATTATTATTATGTTTGTTATTATTATTATTATTATTATTATTATTATTATTATTGTCGTTATTATTGTTATTATTCTGCTTCTTCTTTTTCTTGCTTTTTCCGTGTTTTGCTTTTCATTATTATTATTATTATTATTATTATTATTATTATTATTATTATTATTATTATGCTTCTTTTTCTTTCTTTTTTCGTCTTTTGCTTTTCATTATTATTATTATTATTACTAGTAGTAGTAGTAGTAGTATGCTTCTTTTTCGTTCGGGAGAATGGATAAGAAGAGATTAGGGATTGGGGAGAAGGGATAGGAAGAAAATAGAGATTGGGGAGGAGCGATAGGAAGAGATTAGGGATTGGGGAGAAGGGATAGGAAGAAAATAGAGATTGGGGAGGAGGGATAAGAAGAGATTAGGGATTGGGGAGAAGGGATAGGAAGAAAATAGAGATTGGGGAGGAGGGATAGGAAGAGATTAGGGATTAGGAAGAGATTCGGGAGAAGGGAGAAGGGATAGGAAGAGATTCGGGATTAGGGAGAATGGATAGGAAGAAATTAAGGAGAAGGGATATAGGAAGAAGGTGGGTGATTGTGTGGGGTTGGGGGATAAAGGGATAGATAGAAGAGATTGGAAGAAGGATAGGGTAAGGAGGCGAGCCGTGGATAAAGAGGATTAGAAATGATTGGGGCATCAAGGGAAAGATTGGCGAATCAGTACAGAAAGGCATAAAGGCAAGGGGAGGATGAGCTAATCGAAGAGAACATATGGTCAAGATTGAGGTATCAAGGCTATGATTGGCGAATCGGTGGAGGAGGGCATATGGGGGTAAGGTGGGGGCATCAGGGTAAAGATTAGCCAATCGGGGGAGGGGGCATATGGGGGTAAGGTTGGGGCATCAGGGTAAAGATTACCCAATCGGGGGAGGGGGCATATGGGGTAATATCGGGGCATTTGGGGGTAATATCGGGGCATTTGGGGTAAAATTAGGGCAAGGAGGCAAAGATCGGCGAATCCCGAGGAGGGGGGGAGGGGTGGGTAGGGGCCCGTGGGTAAGATGAAAGGGAGGGTAGCAGGGGGGGGGGGAGAGGGCACTGGGTCGCTCGCACAAAGGGCAAATGTTCCTCGAGGGACAAGTGTCTCTTCGCCTTATAAGCATCCCCGGCAGGATGTGTCGCGCCCTCTGACCCAGGGGCTGCGTCGTGGGCGTGGGTGGCGCCAGGCACGCACGACCCCCACCCACGGAAAGGGAAGGGGGGGGGGAGGGAGGAGGAGGAAGGGAGGGGGAAGGGTGGGAGAGTGGAGAGGAGGGGGAAGGGGGAGGGAGTGAGGGGGAGGAGGGGAGGGAGGGAGGGAGGGGAAGGAGGGTGGTGGAGGGGAGGAGGGAGGGATGAGTAGGGGAGGGTGGAGGAAGGAGGGATGAGTAGGGAGGGTGGAGGGAGGGAGGTATGAGGGGAGAGAGGAGGAGGGAAGGAGGGAGCGAGGGAGGGGGAGGGAGGGAAGGATGAGTAGGAGAGGGTGTAGGACGGAGGGGAGGAGGGGGAAGGGAGGGAGGGAGGGAAGAAGGATATAGGAAGAGGATAGAAATGAGGGCGAGGGAGGCAGAGGGAGGAGGGGAGAGGGAGAGAGGGCGGAAAGGTGAAGGAGATGAAGGGGGAAGGAAGGAGGAGGAAGGAGATAGGAAAGGGATTGGAAAGGGATGAAATAGGATAACAGGGTGAAGGGAGAGAGGGAGGGATCAATTGTGGAAGAGGGTGAGGAGGAGACGGAGAAAGGTGGAGGTGAGAGAATGGATAGGAGGAAGAGGTGGGAGATAAAGAGAGGAGAGGAGGAAAGGTAGAAGTAAGAAAGAAGGAGAGGGTAGGAAAGGGAGATGGGAGATAATTAAGAAAAGGAGAAGAGGGAGATGTATAGGGAAGGAAGACGGAGTGAGGTACATAAAGGTAAACAGGTAAAGGAGAAAGTGTGAACAAGGGAGAGGGGGAAGGGAGGAAGGGAGAGAGAGAATAAAAAAAATGAGGAAAGAAACCTGAGTCCTGGTACTCTGTTCATCCTTTTTATAACTCACATTGGGATTGTGATTGTGAATGATGTAGGTGGTGATTGTGGTTATCACTCACCGTGCTGTTATTACAACCGCTTGTAGTTTCCGTTGTGGATGCCGGCTTCTGCGCACACGGCACTGCCCGCACGATCTCCAGAGGGAAGCCGAGAGCGTGGGCGGTTGCTGGCGTGGGCGTGGTGTGGGCGGTTGCCGTGTCTCTGGGCTGGCGTGGGCGTGGTGTGGGCGGGAGACGGCGCCGCGCTCGGGTTGGCTCCTTTGACTCACGCTGGACGTGGGCGGGAGAGAAGAAGGAGGGGGAAAAGGAATGGAGGAGGGGGAGAGATGGAGGGATAGTGGGGGGGATAAAAGAGTCGAGAGGGGGAGAGGAAAAGAAATAGGAGGGAGGATGGCGTAGGTGAGAGTGACGGAGAGAAGAAAAGGAAGAGAGAAGAAGACGAAAAAGAAAAAGAAGCAGAAGAAAAATAGGAAGAAGAAAAAAGAGAAGAACGAAAAGAGAGAGATAAAGAGAGAGGAAACAGAGCAGGGATTAATTAGAAAGGGAGAAATGATGATGATGTTATTTCCATGGAGTTTTTTTCCTATCCTGTACAGAGGATAGTTGTGACGAATTAAACCGGCGATGGAAAAGACTGCTGCGGATAGTCTGCAATAATTATGATAACGGCGGTCAAAGTTTTTTATTCGTGACTGAATTTAGCTTTTGTTTTTTTTTTACTGTATTTGTTGACGCAAAAATAGGATTAGTTTCTGTACAATGGCGTGGTAATGAATGAAGGATTGGGAGCTCGAAATGTTGGATAAAAGCTTGTTATTAGCAGGTGATGTGCGTTGTTGTATCCGCAAAGAGAGAGAGAGAGAGAGAGAGAGACAGACAGACAGACAGACAGACAGACAGACAGACAGACAGACAGACAGACAGACAGAGATTGAGAAAGAAAAAGAGAAAGAGAGAGATTGAGAAAGAAAAAGAGAAAGAGAGAGATTGAGAAAGAAAAAGAAAGAGAGATTGAGAAAGAGAAAGAGAGAGAGCGAGAGCCAGACAGACACACAGACAGACACAGACAGACAGAGAGAAAGAGAGAGCGAGTTACGGAGCGAAAGTTACCGATTGTGTTACGTTACCTTTAGCCCGGTCGGAGTTCCGCTCGGCTGACCTTAACCCGGTGACCTTTTTGGCGAAGCGGCGACCTTTGCGAGGGGTTGGCGGCTGGGGGGTGAGGGGGGGGATGAGAGGGAGATAAGGGGAGAAGGGGGATGAAAGTGAGAGGAGAGGGAAGGGGGGAGAGAGAGGAAGAGGAGGGTGAAAGAAAGAGGAAGGTTGGAAGTGAGGGAGGAGGAGGAAGAGAGAGGGAGAGAGAGAGAGAAGAAAAAAATACGAAGAGGAAAAACAAGATTAAGAAAGCGCCCGTTAACGAGTATAAACCTATATCTCTCCTAATAGTCCACAAATTGGGAAGATGACGAAAGCAGAGAGTAGGACCCCTTCCCCTCCTCCTCCTCCTCCACCTCCTTCTTCTTCTTCTTCTTCTTCTTCTTCTTCTTCTTCTTCTTCTTCTTCTTCTTCTTCTTCTTCTTCTTCTTCTTCTTCTTCTTCTTCTCCTTCCTTCTCCTTCTCCTCCTTCTCCTCCTTCTCCTCCTCTTCCTCCTTCTCCTCCTCTTCATCCTTCTCCCTCCTCCTTCTCCTCCTCCTCCTCCCTCCTCTCCTCCTCCATCTCCTCCTCCTCCTCCTCCTCCTTCCCTCCTCCTCCTCCTCCCTTTCCCTCCCTCCTCCTTCTCCCCCTCCTCCTCCGTCTCCCCCTCCTCCTCCGTCTCCCCCTCCTCCTCCTCCTCCTCCCCCTTGGTCATTTTTCTCTCCTCTCCTCCGCTATCGAACTGCTAGGCCTACCGGTTAAACAGCCGTCGGATGAGCGAAATGCCGCGCTCTGTACTGCCCCGAGGGT
>NC_091584.1:5794179-5804179 GCF_042767895.1 Penaeus vannamei | reverse complement strand
AGGGGAGGACAGGGGGGTTAGCGAAGTGAAGGGACAATTACGGGGAAATGGAAGGGGAATGGGGGAAGAGGGAGGAGGGGAGGGGAGGGGAAGGGGGAAGGGAAAATGGAATCACACACACTCACACTCACACGCACACGCACACACACACACACACGCACACACACACACACACGCACACACACACACACACACACACACACACGAGAAACAAAGACGTATTTTCAGAAGCCAAAACGAAGATTAATTTATTTTAACATGATGTGGAGATTAAACTTTTAATTGTAACATTGTACGAAGATTAGATTTTAGTTTGCTTGTTGTGGATCAAGTTGTTATCACTTGTATTATCATTAGCAGCGTTGTTATTACTGTTATCATGATCATCTTTATCATCTTTGTCTTTATTATTTTCGTTATTTTGTTTTTCTTTTGTTTTGTTTTTTTATTTATTTTATTGTTTTTGTTGTTCTGTGAACTGAAGAGGAAATTAAAAAATTACTTATGATTTTTAGAATCTGTATTACACGAAAATTCGTATAATGCAGTGAGAGAAATGTTTTTTGGCAAATTGCAAATGAAGTGCAGAAGTAGACGGAAATAATAAGGATAAAGAGAACATGGAGGGAAAAAAAAAACAATTAAATAAGGATGTACAGAAGAACAGAAAAAAGAGGTAGAAGGGGAAATAATTAGGTCTGAAGAAGAAGAAACAGAAAAGAAAGGAGAAGAAAAGGGGAAAGGGGAAAAGAAGCGAATATATAGGAACAGAAGACGCATAGAAAGGAAAAGAGAAGAAAAGGGGGAAGGGAAAAGGAAGCGAATATTTAGAAATAGAAGACGCAGAGAAAAGAAAGGAGAAGAAAAAGAAGAAAAAAAAGATATTCAGAAACAGAAGACGCAGAGAAAAGGAAAAAGAAGAAGGGAAAAAGAAAAGAAAAAAAATATTCAGAAACAGAAGAAGCAGAGAAAGGAAAAGAACAGATAATTAAGGGAAAACTGATAAGCGGAAGTGAAGGAAAACAAGAAGGAAGCCATTTTCTCAACAGGGAAATGCAGAAGGGAGAAAAAAAAATGGCAATTTATGAATCATTTCGATTGTCTGCGTTTTGCGCACTGTGGGAAAATTGGCGTTAAGTTGTTAATAGAAGTGTTGTTGTTAGTCACTTGTGTTTTGTTGTTATTGAATTATGTGGTTGGTTGTTTCTTTCTTTCTTTCTTTTTTTCATTTTTTTTTCGAGTTAATGATATTGCGGTTATTTTTGTTGTTGTTGTTTATTTTTGTTGTAAAGTGATTTTGTTGTGGTTGTTGTTTTTCTTGTTTTTTTATTGTGGGAAAATTGGCGTTAAATTGATGATAGAAGCGTTGTTGTTGTTAGTCGCTCGTGTTCCGTTGTATTATTGAATTATATATATATATTTTTTTTCCTTATATTTTACTTTGAGTTGATGTTATTGTGGTTATTTTTGTTGCTGTTATTTTTGTTTTGAATTGATTTTGTTGTGGTTGTTGTTATTCTAATTCTTTATTATAAGTTGTGACAACATTCTGATTATTGCTATTACGGATGTTGTTGGTGTTGTTACTATTACTAATATCATCTTTATGTTATCACTTTTTGTTATTATGGCCATTATCGCTTATATTATTACACCATCAACATCAGCGGATATCCATAAGAGTCGTGGCCGCTATTAATTAATTAATTAATTAATTAATTAATGAGAGAGGGAGACGGAACCTTTGAAAATTTGTGATTGATGTGGCCACGATGGGGGAGAGGGGTGGGGGAGAGAGGGGGAGATGGGGTTGTGTTCCTTGAAGGTGGGAGGTGGAAGGGAGGGAGTGGGGGAGGGGGTGGGGAGGGGGAGGGGGAGGGGGAGGGGGAGGGGTTCTTTATTTAGGGTAGTGCTTGTTTGTGCGTTTCGTTTTATCTCTTTCTTTCTTTCTTTCTTTCTTTCCTTCTCTCTCTCTCTTTCTCTCCCTCCCTCCCTCCTTCCCTCCCTCCCTCCCTCTCTCCCTCCCTCTCTCTCTCTCCCTCCCTCTCTCTCTCCCTCCCTCTATCTCACCCTCCCTCTCTCTCTCCCTCCCACCCTCTCTCTTTCCCTCTCTCTCCCTCTCTCTCCCCCTCTCTCTCATCTTTCTTCTCGACCCGATTTTTTCTCCTCCCCATCCCCCCTCCTCCCTCCACTTCCCCTTTTCCTCCTCCTCATTTCCCCTCCTTCCTCCTCCTCATTTTTCTGTGTTTCTTTTAAATCAATTTGGGAATTTTCACTGACTTGCTGTGGAAAGTAAAAGAGAAATCGTTTGACTTGACGATTGTGAAAGAATAATTAGGAAGCAAGCGTAGAAAATAGATTTGAAAGTTAAGTGAAAGGGGAAGAAGGGAAAGGTAAGAGAGAGAAATAGTGGATAAAAGATGGAAAGAGAAGTGGAAATAGTTTGGAAATTACGTGAAAGGGGAAAAGGGAAAGGTAAAACATAGAGAAACAGAGGATGGAAGATGAAAAGAAAAGAAAAAATAATTTGGAAATTAAGTGAAATGGGAAAAGGGGAAAGGTAAAACATAGAGAAACAGAGGATAAAACATAAAATGAGAAGTGAGAAGAACTTGGAAATTAAGTGAAAGTGAAAAAGGGAAAGGTAAGAGATAGAGAAACAGTGAATGAAAGATGGAAAGAGGAGTGAAAATAATTTGGAAATTAAGTAAAATGGAGAAAAAGGGAAAGGTAAAAGATAGAGAAACAGTGAATGAAAGATGAAAAGAGAAGTGAAAATAATTTGGGAATTAAGTCAAAGGGGGAAAAAGGGAAAGGTAAAAGATAGAGAAACCATGAATGAAAGATAGAATGAGAAGTGGAAATAACTTTGAAATTAAGTGAAAGGGGAAGAAGGGGAAAAGGGAAAGGTAAAAGACAGAGAAACAATGAATGAAAGATGGAAAGAGAAGGGATTATTTTTTTGTGCGATTGGCTAGCATGAAAGCGAAGGCCACCCGGGGCGCCGAGAGGGATTCACACTGAGTAATCCCCGGGCGAGGTGTGAGGGATTGGGGAGAGGGAGGGATTTATGACCGATTTTTGAGAGAGAGAGAGAGGGAGGGAGAGAGGGAGGAAGGAAGGGAGGGAGGGAGGGAGAGGGAGAGGGAGAGGGAGAGGGAGGGGGAGGGAGGGAGGGAGGAAGAGAGGAAGAGAGGGAGAGAGGGAGAGAGAGAGAGGGTTGATATGTGTGTGTGTGCATATGTATTTGTGTCTTCGGTGATATGGATGTGTATGTACACATGTACATGCATTCGTTCGCTCACTCACTCACTCATTCGTTCATGCACTCATTCACCCACACATGTTCTCATGCACTCATTCACTCACTCATTTTCTCATGCACGCATTCATTCTCTCACTCATTCGCTCATTCACTCAGCCTCAACATAAATGATCATCGCCGACGCTGAGGCCGCACATTGTCTCAGCGCGCGCGCCCGCCCGCCCGCCCGCCGCCCGTCTGCCAGCTGCCACGGCGGGGATGTGCCCACGGCGACAGGTAGGGGGATGGGTAGAGGCGGGGAGAGGGGGGGAGGAGTCAGGTAGAATTGTGGGGCGATTTGGGAGTGAGGGGGGGAGGGAGAGGAGATGGGGGGAGGGGGGGAAGGAGGGAGGGAAGGGAGGGGGTGTAGTAGGTAGGACCTTGGGCATGAGGGCAGCGTGGCAGGCAGACCAGATAGCTTCCTTCCCTTCCCTCCCTCTCCCTTCCCCTCTTCCTCCACCCCTTCCCCTCTCCCCTTCCCTCCCTTCCCCCTTCCCTTTCCCTCTCTCTCCCTTTCGCGCCCTCGAACAAGCGACTGGCGAATAAGGGTCTTTTCTGTTCTTCCGCTTCGGTCCAGGCCGCCCTTCCCCTCGTCTTCTTATTCTGGCCTATTTCTCTTCTTATTTTCTTCTTTTTCTTCATTTTTCTTTTTCTTCATTTCACCTTTTCTTCTTTTCCTTTTTTTCTTATTTTACTTTTTCTTCATTTCATTTTGCTTTTTCTTTCTTTCCTTCGCGTATTTCTGTTTCTTGTTTTATTCTTTTCCTTCTTTTCTTCTTTTTTAGTAATTATTATTATTCATCTCTATTAATCACCATCAGTATCAGTTTTTGATAATTTCCTCCCCACCCTCCCTCCCTCCCTCCCTCCTTCCCTTTTTTCTCACTTTCTCTCTCTCTCTCTCTCTCTCTCTCTCTCTCTCTCTCTCTCTCTCTCTCTCTCTCTCTCTCTCTCTCTCTCTCTCTCTCTCTCTCTCTCTCCCTCTCCCTCTCTCTCCCTCCTATCCCTCTCTCCCTCCTTCCCTCTCTCTCTCCCTCCCTTCCTCTCTCTCTCTCCTCTCTCTCTCTCTCTCTCTCTCTCTCTCTCTCTCTCTCTCTCTCTCTCTCTCTCTCTCTCTCTCTCTCTCTCTCTCTCTCTCTCTCTCTCTCTCTCTCTCTCTCTCTCTCTCTCTCTCTCCCTCCCTCTCTCTCTCTCTCTCCCTCTCTCTCTCTCCCTCCCTCTCTCTCTCTCCTCCTCCTCCCTCCCTCCCTCCCTCCCTCGCTCCTTCCCTTCTCTCTCTCTCTCTCTCTCTCTCTCTCTCTCTCTCTCTCTCTCTCTCTCTCTCTCTCTCTCTCTCTCTCTCTCTCTCTCTCTCTCTCTCTTCTCCTCTCTCCCTCCCTCTCCCTCTCCCTCTCTCCTCTCCCTCCTCCCTCTCTCCCTCCCTCTCTCTCTCTCTCTCCCTTCCTCTCCCTCTCCCTTCCTCCCTCTCCTCCTCCCTCCCTCCCTCTCCCTGCCTCCCTCCTCCCTCTCCTCTCCCTCTCCCTCCCTCCCTCCCTCCCTCCCTCCCTCCCTCCCTCCCTCCCTGCCTCTCTCTCTCGTCCCACTTTCCGACCTATTTTGAGGCCGCGAAGGTCGATTGATTTGCGAGAGGCTTATCCGTCCGGGATTATCTGCTATTTATGTTTTGCTGTTTTTAAGTCTGGGATTATTTCTTTCTCTCTCTCTCTCTCTCGTTTAAGTTTTAAAGTTTTTTTTTCTCTCGTTTGCTGTATATATATATATATTTTTTAAGTTTGGAATTACTTCTCTCTTTGTCTCTCATTTGAATTTTATTTGTTTTCTCATTTGCTGTATATTTTTTAAGTCTGGGATTATTTCTCTTTGTCTCTCGTTTAAGTTTTATTTTTATCTCCTTTGCTGTATATTTTTTTATGTCTGGGATTATTTCTCTTTGTCTCTTGTTTATGTTTTATTTTTATCTCCTTTGCTGTATATTTTTTTAAGTTTGTGATTATTTCTCTTTGTCTCTCGTTTAAGTTTTATTTATTTTCTCCTTTGTATATATATTTTTTAAGCCTGGGATTATTTCTCTTTGTCTCTCAATTTAAGTTTTATTTTTATCTCCTTTGTATATATATTTTTTAAGCCTAGGATTATTTCTCTTTGTCTCTCGTTTAAGTTTTATTTTATTTTATTTTTCCTTTGCTGTATATTTTTTTAAGTCTGGGATTATTTCTCTTTGTCTCTCGTTTAATTTTTATTTGTTTTCTCCTTTGTTGTATATTTTTTTAAATTCTGGGATTATTTCTCTTTGTCTCTCGTTTAAGTTTTATTTTATTTTATTTTTACTTTGCTGTATATTTTTTAAGTCTGGGATTATTTCTCTTTGTCTCTCGTTTAAGTTTTATTTTTTCTCCATTGCTGTATATTTTTTAAAGTCTGGGTTTATTTCTCTTTGTCTCTCGTTTAAGTTTTATTTTTATCTTTGCTGTTTATTTTTCTAAGTCTGGGATTATTTCTCTTTGTCTCTCGTTTAAGTTTTATTTTTATCTCCTTTGCTGTATATTTTTTGGGGGGTTTTACTTCTGTTTTATCTCTTTTTGCACTTCTTTCGGTCTTTATTTTTGCTGTTTTATTTTCTCATGGTCTTTCTTTCTCTACTTTGAGATAGAAGGGGGAGAGAGAGAAAGAGAGATAGATAGATATATGGAGATAGAGGGGGAGAGAGAGAAAGAGAGATAGATAGATATATACATAGAGATAGAGGGGGAGAGAGAAAGAGAGAAAGAGAGATAGATATATCGAGATAGAGGGGGAGAGAGAGAAAGAGAGATATATAGAGATAGAGGAGGGGAAGAGATCGAGATAGATAAATAGATATATGGAGATAGAGCGGTAGAGAGAAAGAAAGAGAGAAAGAGAGATATAAACATAGAGATAGAGGGTGGAGAGAGAGAAAGAGAGATGGATATATCGAGATAGAGGGAGAGAGAGAGAGAGAGAGAGAGATAGATATATGGAGATAGAGGGGTAGAGAGAAAGAAAGAGAGAAAGAGATATATATAGAGAGAGAGAGATAGAGGGTGAAGAGAGAGAAATCGAGATAGATAAATAGATATATAGAGATAGAGGGGGAGAGAGAAAGAAAGAGAGAAAGAGAGAGAGAAAGCCGCTTAAGGATTGGCTGCACCGCCGGCTGCATCAGCGCAGGCCGGACTGATGCTGGATAATAACACATGGATAATAACCCTTGCCTGACCCCCCCCCCCTCCTGTGCGCTCTCGGGCCTCGCCAGCGTGGCCTTGTTATCTTGTTCTATCTCTCTTTCTCTTCTCTTCTCTCTGTCTCTCGCCAGCGTGGCCTTGTTATCTTGCTCTATCTCTCTTTCTCTTTCTCTTCTCTCTGTCTCTGTCTCTTCTCTTTTTTCTCCTTTTGTGGTTTGTGTTTCTTCTGTCTCTCTTTGTCTCCTTTCTTTCTCTTCTCTTTACCTTCTCTGGTTTGTGTTTCTTCTGTCTCTCTTGTCTCCCATCTTTCTTTCTCTCTGTCTCTTCTCTTTTTCCTTCTGTGGTTTGTGTTTCTTCTGTCTCTCTTTTGTCTCATTTCTCTCTCTCTTCTGTCTCATTTCTCTCTCTTCTGTCTCATATCTCTCTAATTTGTCTCATCTCTTGTGTCACACCTTCTTCTCTCTCTCTCTCTCTTTCTTCATCTTCTTCTTTTTTTCCTTTGGTCCTCTTTTCGTTTTCATTACATATTAATTTTCATATGAAAACACACACACACACACACATACACACACACACACACACATACACACACACACACACACACACACACACACACACACACACACACACACACACACACACACACATACACACACACACACACACACATACACACACACACACACACACACACACACACACACACACACACACACACACACACACACACACACACACACACACACACTGCACGACCGCGGAATCAAACGCACACATATCTTGTTTATCGTTCAATGGCACAAATATATCTCAAGTGACCGCTAAATGCAGTGTGTGTGAACTCAAAGAAGTCTTGTGTGAGAGGAACTTTGCCCCAACACCTGCTAGGAGGAGGGGGAGGGGGAGGAAAGGGGTGGGGGTGGGGGGAAAGTGTGTGTGTGTGTGTGTGCGTGCGTCTGTGTGTGTGTGTGTGTGTGCGTGCGTCTGTGTGTGTGTGTGTGCGTGCGTCTGTGTGTGTGTGTGTGTAAGGGGTGGAGGGAGAGGGAGTGTGTGTGTGTGTGTGTGTGTGGGCAAGGGGTGAGATTCCTAACTAACAAGAAAAAAATTACTAGTTGAATCAGTGTCATTTTTACACTTGATATTGTTACTGTGATCATTTTCATCTCATTAGCTTAATTATCACTTTAATCGTTATTTCACGGCCGCAATTACCATTTATGTTAATCAAGCGAATGATAATCGTTATTTAATGTAATGAACACTGGCCGAGCCGCCGACGCCAGCAATCACAAATTCATTAAGAATGTCAGTCATTGATAAAATGCTTTCCATACTACGTTACGCTTTTATAAAGGTGGTCTTACGGTGTTGACGGGTTGGTGGATAGGGGAGGGAAGAGGAGAGGGAATTGAGGGAGGTGGAAGGATGGGGAAGAAGGGGGAAGGGGCGAGGATGTGGGTGGAGAGGGGAGGGAGGGAGGGAGGGAGGGAGAGGGAGGAAGGAAGGAGAGGGAAACACACACAGAAGGAGAGAGAGGGAGAGAGAGGGAGAGACAGACATAGACAGAGACAGAGTGAGAGCGAGAGAGCGAGAGAGAAAGAAAAAATGAAGCATGGAGAGAGAAAGACATGAAAAAAAGAGAGAGAAGGAGGGCGAGCGAGCGAGCGAAAGGGAAAGGAAAGAGGAGGGAAAGGCAGCGAAGGAGAGCGAGCGAGCGAAAGGGTTTGTACAGAGATAACGACGTCCATCAATGAGAGAAGAGAGACCCTTGTGAGGACTGATTGTAACTGGATCCTCACACCTGGCGCGGGTCTCCCCCTCCTCCCTCCTCCTTCTCCCTCCTCTGTTCCTCCCTCCTTCTCCTCCTCTGTTCCTCTCTTTCTCCCTCCTCTGTTCCTCTCTCTCTCTCTCCTCTGTTCCTCTCTTTCTCCCTCCTCCTTCCTCCTTCTCCCTCCTTCTCCTCCTCCTCTGTTCCTCTCTTTCTCCCTTTCTCTGTTCCTCTCTTTCTTCCTCCTCCGTCTTTCGTCCCTTCTTATTCGCCGTGTTTTCCTTGCTTTCGTTCACTCTCTTCTGTTTCTCTATTTGTTTTTGTCTTGTTTTCTGTTTGTTCTCCTATTTCATCCTTTTCTTTCCGCTTTCTCTTTGTCTTCTTCCTTTAGTCCCTTCTCCCCTTTTCCTTCTTTTCTCTCCCTCTCTTTTTCTTTTTCTCTCCTTCCTCATCCTAATTTACCTCCTCCTTATCCTCCTTATCCTTATCTTCCTTCTCTTCCCTCGTCCTCCTCTATCTCCACCTTCCTCCTCCTCCTCTTCCTCCTGCTCCACCTTCTGCTCCTTCCTCCTCCCTCCTCCTCCATCACCACCACCTTCTCCTCCTCTTCCTCCTCCTCCTCCACTTCCTCCTCTTCTACTCCTCCTCCTCTTATTCCTCCTCCTCCACCACTTCCCTCCTCTTCCTCCTCCTCCTCTTCTCCTTCCTTCCTCCTCCTCCTCCTCCTCCTCCTCTTCTCCTTCCTTCCTTCCTCCTCCTCCTCCTCCTCCTCCTCCTCCTCCTCCTCCTCCTCCTCCTCCTCCTCCACTCTCCCGCTACTTGTTCTCTCCTCTTCAATTAGTCTATTGTGATGCCTGAGCAGATCCTCGGGGTGGGGGTAGGGGGGAGGAGGGGGTCTAGGTGCCATTGGGGAGGGGGTTGTGTTAGAGGAGGTTAAGTGCGTTTTTGGGGGTAGGGGTAGGGGGCGAAAGTTTTAAATTGTCTTTTCCTTTTGTTTTCTCTCTTCGTTTTTCTTTCGCATTTTGTCTTAGTCTGTTTTTTTGTCTCTTTTCTCTCTATGTCTTTTTTTCTGTGTTTTTTTCTTTCTCTTTCTCTCTAAATGTATCTCTTTTTGTATCTCTTTCTCTCTCTCTCTCTCTCTCTCTCTCTCTCTCTCTCTCTCTCTCTCTCTCTCTCTCTCTCTCTCTCTCTCTCTCTCTCTCTCTCTCTCTCTCTCTCTCCCTCTCTCCCTCTCTCCCTCCCTCCTTCCCTCCTTCCCTCCTTCCCTCCCTCCCTCCCTTCCTCCCCTTTTCCCTTCTCATTTCCCTCCTTCCTCCCTCCCTCCTCTTATCCTTCCTTCCCCTCTGTATTTATCCATCTATCTATCTACTTCCGCCTCCTGAATTATCAACACAGGTATGCACCCAGCGCTAGCACCCCGTCGATAGCTGGCTGTGACCTTGGCTTTGCATTATTCAACACCTTGCATTGGATTCGAACACTGGGTTACGTCATCAGCTCGAAATTACGGCCTAGAAGGTTATTTGATGACGTCATGCACGTGTTATGACGTCAATAGGCCTCGTTGTTTATTCTGTGATATCCTGTGCTTGTTGTGACGTCACTTTTGAGGAGGAATAGAGTTAGAAATGGAGGATGAGTAAGAATATAGAGATAAGGACGAAGCGAAAGTGAAATAGGAGAAAGGGAGAATGTGGAAGAGAGGAGGAAGTAATGGGATGAAAA
>NC_091584.1:5769179-5789179 GCF_042767895.1 Penaeus vannamei | reverse complement strand
ACTCGCGCCCAGTCCCCCCCCCCCCCCCGTCAGCTGGCAAACAAGTAGAGATAGAGACACGGCAAGAATGAAGAGGCGGAGAAGAACAGTAAGTAAACAAACGAGACGATATTTAAGACGGTAAGGGGTTAGTGAGGGGGGGAGGGGGAGAGGGGGTTAAGGGAGGGTATAGATGGGTAGGAGGGATAGGGAGGGAGGGAGGGACGGAGGGGGGAGGGGGTGCAGTTTGCATGGGGAGACTAAGGAGTGTAGGATGGGAGGGAGGGAAGGAGGGTAGGATGATAGGATAGGAGGGAGGGAGGGATAAAAGGAGGGTAGGATGATAAGATAGGAGGGAGGGAAGTAGGGATTAAGGGAGTAGGGCACAAGGGGGAGGGGTAAGGAAGGGATGGAGAGAGAGAGAGAGAGAGGGTAGGATGATAGGGATGGGAAGGAGGGAGTGGGAGGGAAGGACGGTAGGGCGGTGTGCGGAGGAGGGCATGGGGTAGGGGCATCGTGGGAGAGGGGGGAGGGGGAGGGCATGCAGGGGTTGTAAAGCGTGCGGTGGGGCGGGGGGGGGGAGCGTGGTGTACATTGCCGTCTAGTGTTTCCCAGTGCTTTAACTCTGTACATTTTCGTTTTTTTTTTTTTTTTTTTCAATGGAATTTGACTTTTGATGGATTGGCGTTGAGAAGGAAGATCAGATGTGGAGAAAGATAGGGAGGGTTGGCAGTACTTTTCTTTTTACTGTTGTTTTGGTTTTCGTCTGTATCTTGAGTGCGGTATTGGCCTGTCTATATCTCCCTCCTTTTATTTCCATCTTTCTCCCCCTCCCTAAACATTTCCCTCACTCCTCCTTTACCCCCCCTCTCTCTCTCTCTCTCTCTCTCTCTCTCGCTCGCTCTCTCTCTCTCTCTCTCTCTCTCTCTCTCTCTCTCTCTCTCTCTCTCTCTCTCTCTCTCTCTCTCTCTCTTCTCTCTCTCTCTCTCTCTCTCTCTCTCTCGCTCGCTCTCTCTCTCTCTCTCTCTCTCTCTCTCTCTCTCTCTCTCTCTCTCTCTCTCTCTCTCTCTCTCTCTCTCTCTCTCTCTCTCTCTCTCTCTCTCTCTCTCTCTCTCTCTCTCTCTCTCTCTCTCTCTCTCTCTCTCTCTCTCTCTCTCTCTCTCTCTCTCTCTCTCTCTTTCTCTCTCTCACTCTCACTCTCTCTCCCCCTCTCCTCCCCCTTACACCTCCTTCATCTCACTCTCACTCTCTCTCCCCCTCTCCTCCCCCTTACACCTCCTTCATCTCCCTCTCTTCCCCTCCTCCTTCACACCCTCGATCCCTCACCCCCTCAGTCTCCCACACCCCTCCCCTCACCCCCCTGTGGGAACCTTACACGCGGGGTCAGACCTCGTGACCTCGGTGACCTGACCTGACCTCCAGCGACACGCAAGATGACGCTCGTAATGTTTTATTACACTTTAGAAGAGGGAGAGGGAGGAGAGGAGGAGGCGATGAAGAAGAATAAGAGAGGAGGAGGAGGAAGTGGAAGAAGAGAGGAAGAAATAGAAAAAGAGGCAGAAGAAGAGGAAGAGGAAGAGGAAATAGAGGAAGAAAGATATGTGGAGGAAGAAGAAAAAGAACAATAATAAGAAGAGGAAGGAGGAGGAGGAGATAGCGAAGGTTAAGGGAAGGAAGAGGAGAGGGTAGAAGGATTGGGAAAGTGGAGAGGAGAAGGAAGAGTGAGAGTAAGTGGGATAAGGATCGGTAAGGGAGGGGGAGGGGGAGGGGGGAGTTGGGGAAGGAACAGATTAAAAAAAAAACGAGATATAAGAAAGTGGGATTAAACAGGCGACGCATAAAGTATTAAATAAATGAAAATGAGACAGAACAATAACGACAAAAAAAGAAAGAAGATGCAAAAAAAAGTCGCAAATTACGAAAAAAAGAAGATGCAAAAAAAAAAAAAAAAATCGCAAATTACGAAAAAAAGAAGAATGGAAGGAGTAAAGAGGGCGATAGGCATGAGCTACTGCAGGAGGGGACAGAACACGCCGTCAGAAACACCTGTCGCGAAATGTGATCACCGCATCGCCCTCCCCCCTCCCCCCTCCCTCACTCCTCCCTCCTCCCTCACTCCTCCCTCCTCTCTCACTCCTCTCCTACTCCTCCAGCCCCCTGGCCCTCTTCTCTTCCTCTCCTCCCTCCTCCGCTCGGTTTCTTCTTCGCCTCCTCCTCCCTTCGTCTTCATCCTCCTCTCGGTCTCCCTTCGTCTCCCCCTCTTCCTCTCCCTCATCCCCTTTTCGTCTTCTTCCTCTCTTCTCCTCCCATCTCCCTCTTCCCCACTTCGCCTTCTTCCTCCTCCCCTCGTCCTCTCTTCCCCTCCCTCCTCCCCCTTCTTCCTCCCCCTCCATATCCCTTTCCTTTCCCCTCTCCCTCTCTTTCCCCTGTCCCTTTAGTCTCCCATTCCTTCTTATCCCCTCTCTCTACTCCCTCTCCCCCTTCCCTACCCTCTCGTGTCTTCCCCACCTCCTAGGTCTGCCTCTTCCTCGTCTTTCCCCCTTTCCTCCCCATCTCCTTCCGTTGGCCCGCTCCTCCTCTTTGCCCTTCTCTTATCCCCTCTCTTTTTCCCTGTCTCCCATTCTCCTTGCTTCTCTTTAGGCTGTTTCTCATTCTCAGCCTTCTCTTATTCCTCTGCCTTCGCCTTTTCCCTTTCTTCTTCCTCCTCCTCATTTTCCTTCTCTTCCTCTTCCTGTTCTCTTCTCTTCTCATCTGTGTCCTTATGGTAAATACGCGAGAAGAGGAGGAGGAGGGAGGGATAGGGAGGTAGGGGATGAGGGAGCGGAGGGAGGGAGAGGGGGGGGGAAGAAAAGACAGGAGTGGGTAAGGTAAGCCACACGGGATGGGTAATGTGAGTTGTTAATGGACCTATGGGGTGCAGTAGGTAAATGATTCCACGCTAAGTAGGGGGAAGGAGAGAGAGAGAGAGAGAGAGAGGGAGAGGGAGAGGAAGAGGGAGAGAGAGAGAGAGAGAGAGAGGGGGGGCAGGAAAGAAATATAAGCAAAGGGAGTTTGAGAGAATGAGAGAAGATACTGAACGAGAGAGAGTAGAGAGAGAGAGAGAGAGAAGAGACTGAAAGAGAGAGAGAGAGAGAGAGAGAGAGAGAGAGAGAGAGAGAGAGAGAGAGAGAGAGAGAGAGAGAGAGAGAGAGAAGAGATATAAGCAAAGGGAGGGAGAGAAGAGACTGAGAGAAAGAGAAAGAGAGAGAGAGAGAGAGAGAGAGAGAGAGAGAGAGAGAGAGAGAGAGAGAGAGAGAGAGAGAGAGAGAGAGAGAGAGAGAGAGAGAGAGCAAATACAGGACACAAACCGATAGAGAAATCCCCCTCCCCCCACAAACCGATAGAGAAATCCCCCTCCCCCCAAAAAAAACGAAAGTCGAAGAAAGTAAAGAGAAAGACGAACGAACGAGATCGAATAATAAAAAAAAAAAAGAATGATAATCGCCATTGCTCTCGATTCGACGACGCCGGTGACAGCTCTGCCAATCTGTCATGCTCATTGCTTCCCCCATGGCTTGCACGTGTCATTCGGGTGCCTGGAGTGCAGCGGCCGTGACAGCGAAGGGCGGGGTGGGGGGAGGGGGGGAGGGGTGGTGTAGGGGGGTGAAGGTAAACAAATAATGTTGAACGGGTTATTTGCTTTGTTTTGGCTTTGTGGTGATGAGGGTGGTCGTGGTGAGGGTGGTCATGAGAGGGGTGAGAGTGGTGATGAGGAGGAGGGAATGATGATGATGAGGATGATGTTGATATTGATGATGAGGGAATGGTGAAGGTGATGATAATATTGATGAGGGAATGGTGAGGGTGATGTTAATATTGATAAAGATGATGATAATGATAATGGTGATGATGATTATGATTATGATGATAATAATGATAATGATGGCAATGGTAATGATAGTTATTATAGTACTAATACTAATAGTGATAATAATAAGAATGATGATGGTGATAACGACGCTAAACCTATTCTTGATATTAAAAAAAATAATTAGATCTGTATTCCGGTACAGGAGAACTCACAGCCACTTCTCTCCGTTAACCGAAGTGTTTAGTCCGTGAAAATAGGTTGTTATAATGAACTAAAGGAGGAGGAGGAGGAGGAGGAGAAGGAGAAGGAGAAGGAGAAGGAGAAGGAGAAGGAGAAGGAGAAGGAAAGGAGAAGGAGAAGGAGAAGGAGAAGGAGAAGGAGAAGGAGAAGGAGAAGGAGAAGGAGAAGGAGAAGGAGAAGGAGAAGGAGAAGGAGAAGGAGAAGGAGAAGGAGAAGGAGAAGGAGAAGGAGAAGGAGAAGAAGAAGAAGAAGAAGAAGTAGAAGGAAGAAGAAGAAGGAGAAGGAAGAAGGAAGAAGAAGAAGAAGAAGAAGAAGAAGAAGAAGAGAGGAGGAGGAGAGGAAGGTAAGGGTGATAATAGCCGCTCAGAGAAGACATTATATACTTCTAGGCTCACACTGCACCCCCTCCGCACCTTGTAGGCGATACGGAAGGAAGGGGAAAGAAGGGTAGGAGGAGTGAGAGGAGAGGGTAAGGGTGATAAGATGGGAGGAGAAAGAAGAGGGTAGGGGGAGTGTAGGCTCACAGCACTCCCCCCCTTCCGGAGGACCCCTTGTAAGGGATGGAGAGGGAAGGGTAGGGGGAGTGGAGGAGAGGGTAGAGGTGTTGGATGGGGAGGGAGAGGAGAGAGAGGGGGAGAAGGGTAAGGGGAGTGGAGGAGAGGGGAGAGGGATGGTAGGATGGGGGAGGATTGTAGGAGAGAAGGAGATGGATAGGAGGGGGGATAGCTAGGGGAGCGAAGGGGAAGGTAAGACAAGGAGGGGGAGGAGGGAGAAGGGTAGAGGAGATGGAAGAGAGAAAGAGTAGGAGAGGAAAGGGGGGAGGAACGAAAGTAGAGAGGGAGGAGGAAGGGCAAGAGAAGGAAGGAGGAAGGGAGTGGAGAGAGGAAGGAGGAAAAGGGAGGAGGAGAGAGGGAGTAGGAAGGAGGAGGAGGAGGAGGAGGAGGAGGAGGAGGGAGGGGGGGGGAGGGGCAGGAAGTATGGGACTAAAGCAGTTGTCACGCTCGACCACCCTCCGTGTCGCACGTAATGGGAGGCCTCATGGGGGAGAGGTGGGGCGGGGGTGGGGTGGAGATTGGGGGTATGGAGGAGGGGAGGGGGTGGAGAGATGGAGGAGCGGGAGGTGGTGGGGTTGGGGGTATTTGGAGTATGGAGGAGGGGAGGGGGAGGGGTATGGAGGAGGGGGAGAGGTATGGAGGAGGGAGAGGTGGGAGGGGGGGTATTTGGGGTATGGGGGAGGGGGAGGGGGTGGAGTGGTATGGAGGAGGGAGAGGTGGGCGGCCTCATGGGGGAGAGGTAGGGGGGTATGGGGGAGGGGGTGTTGGGGTATGGAGGAGGGGGAGGGGGCGAGTTGAGAGGATTTGGGAGGGGGGGGGGATTTATTGGTTTTCTGGCTCTCGTGCTGTATGGATTTTTTTATCTGATTTTTTTCCTTCCGTTCTTTGGGTTGTTTTTTATTTGTTTTATGTATATTTATTTTTGTTTGATTGGTTATTTGTTCTGTTTATTTATTTTTTTCGTATTTTTATTTGTTTTATATATGTTTATTTTGTTTGATTTGTTATTTGTTCTGTTTATGATTTTTTTTCATTTCTTCCTTATTTGTATTGTTGGATCGCTTATTCTTGTCTTTGTGCTTCTCTTCTTCATCCTGATCCCGTTTATTCCTTTCTCTCTTTTTTGTTCTTTTTCGTCTTCATATTCGTTCGTCCTCTTCTCCTTTTCTTTCTTCTCTTTCTCCTCCTTTTCCTTCTTCATCCTTCTCCTCCTTCTCCTTCTTTCCCACCAACCTATCAAAGAAGAAAAATATGAAGAATGAAAGTAGTAAAAATTATGGTAATAATATGAGGAATAAAAGAAGGAGAAGAAAAAGATGAAGAAGAAGAAGAAGAAAAAGAAAGAGAAGAAGGAGAAGACGACCAAAAAAGATGAAGAATGATAGTAATAATAATGATGGTGATAATAAGAGGAATAAAAGAAGAAGAAGAAGAAGAAGGAGACGACGACCAAAGAAGATGAAGAATGACAGTAGTAATAATGATAGTGATAATAAGAGGAATAAAAGAAGAAGAAGAAGAAATAAATAAAAGAAGTAATCCCAGCTGAGCCTCGTCCTTCGGCCGCCCTTCCCGCGTAAGCCCTTCGGAGGCGCCCTTCTTGCTCGCACCTGTGGGCTTTTCCCCCGTTTCGTTTTCTTATTTCTTCTTCTTCCTTTTCTTTTTCTTCTTTTTCTTCTTCTTCGTCTGTTTCGTCTTCTTCTTCTTTTTCTTTTTCTTCTTCTTCTTCTTTTTCTTCTTCTTCTTCTTCGTCTGTTCCGTCTTCTACTTCTTCTTCTTTTTCTTCTTTAGTTTTTAGTTTTCTTCTGCCTAGTTCTGTTTTCTTGTTTCTTCTTCGTCTTAACTTTTTATTGTGTTTTTGTTTGATTGGTTTTTGTGTTTGTGATGGTCTCTTCTGGATTGTTTTCTTTTCTTTTCTTTTCTTAGCTTTTTCTTTTATTTCTCCCTATTATTTTTTTCTCTATCTTTTAGGTCTCATATCCCGCGTCCCTGTCTCTTATACAATCTCTCATCTCCGCCTTTTCTTCTTACCTTCTGCCTCTTCTACATTCTCCCGTCTCCGTTTTCTTTTAATTACCTCCTACCTCTTCTACATTCTCTCATCTCCCTCTTCTCGTCCTCTTTCCCCTCTTCGTCTCTCCCATCTCCCTTTACTTCTCGTCTTCCTTCCCCTCTTCGCGTGTCTCCCATCTCTCTCTTCTTCTCTCCCATCTCCCTCTACTTCTCGTCCTCCTTCCCCTCTTCGTCTCTCCCATCTCCCTATTCTTCCCGTCCTCCTTCCCTTCTTCGTCCCTCCCACGCCCACCCACCGAGTCAAAAGAACCCGGAGGATTGAGGACTGTGGCGGTGCTGATCCCGCCCATCATCACCCGGATCATGGGCGGGGGGGAGGATGGGGGGCGGGGGGGGGGAGGATGGGGGTGGGAGAGGGGAGGGTCTATGGAGGGGGTAGGGGAAGGGGGGATGGGGGGAGGTGAGGGGAGTGGGAGGATGGGGAGGGAGAGGGGAAGAGGAAGAAGGGAGGATGGGGGAGGGGAGGAGGAAGGGGAGGATGGGGGGAGGGGAGGAAAAAGGGAGGAAATGAGAAAAAAGGGGGGTAGGGGGTGAGGGGAGAGAAGGGAGGATGGAGAGGGAGAGGAAGTAGGGAGGGGGCGAAGTAAGGGAAAGGAAGGGGAGGGGAGGGAGGCGGGGGAAGGGTTTGAGGGGAAGGGGTAGGGGAAGGCGAGGAAGGAGGGAGGATGGGGAGGAGAAAAGAAGGAGACGAGAAGAGGGATAGGAGAGGAAGGAGGGGAAATGAGGAGGAGGAAAAGGGGAAGTCGAGGGAGGAGGGAGGACGGGGAGGAGAAAAAAGCGGGTCGAGAAGAAAGATGAGAGAGAGAGAGGACACGAGAGGAGCGGATGGGAGGAGGAGAGGGAGGAGAGATTAAAAAGAAAAAAAAATGAGGGCATGGGTTTCTCTCTCTCTGTCTCTTTCTCTATCTCTTTCAGTATTTCCCTCCCACCTCTCCTTCCTTTATTCCTACCTTCTTTCCTTCTTCCCCTTCCCTCCCCTTACCTCCCTCACCCTCCCTTCCCTCCCCCTTCCCCCTCTCTCCCTCCCCTTCCCTCCTTCACTCTCCCCTTCCCTCCCTCACCCTCCCTTCCCTCCCCCCTTCCTCCTCTCTCCCTCCTAATCTCTTCCTCCAGATAATCCGCGGATTCACGAAAAAGGACGAAGGGGGAATTGGTAGAGAAAGAGGAAGGAACAGCCTGGACTTCCTTCTCAGCCTCGAGGTGGTTTAATTAGGTTGTCGCTTCCCGGTCTCTCTCTGTCTTTATTCTCTTTCATTCTCTTTCTTTCTTTTTCTTTCGTTCTTTTTCTTTGTTTATTTTTTTCTTTCTCTCTCTCTCTCTTTCTGTCTTTATTCTTTCTTACTTTCTTTTCTCTTTCTTTCTTTCTTTCTTTCTTTCTTTTCTTCCTTTCTGTCTGTCTGTCTCTCTCTCTCTCTCTCTCTCTCTCTCTCTCTCTCTCTCTCTCTCTCTCTCTCTCACTCTCTCTCTCTCTCTCTCTCTCTCTCTCTCTCTCTCTCTCTCTCTGTACAGGAAACAAGGGGAGAGAGAATAAAAGGTAGAAGGGAATTAGCGAGGCCTAGAGGAAGGCCGTAGAGGGTGTGGGGGTGGTGGGTGGGGGGTAGGAGAGGGAAAGGGGGTGGGGGTTGGGGAGGAAGGGGGAAGGGGGAGGGAGGGGGAGGGGGAGGGGGGATTTCGGATCGATCAACATCCTGTCGCGATATTCTGGATTTCGCTCAGGATGTTCGATATTTCCGTTCTCCTTTTTTTTTAAGGGGAGATTGAGGAAGGGTATGGAATAGAGAATGAAGGGGTTGGGAAAGGGATGGAGTGTAGGGATGGAGGAAGAGGGGAACACACACACACAACACACACACACACACACAGAGAGAGAGAGAGAGAGAGAGAGAGAGAGAGAGAGAGAGAGAGAGAGAGAGAGAGAGAGAGAGAGAGAGAGAGAGAGAGAGAGGAAGAGAGAGAGAGGGGAAGAGAGAGAGAAGAGAAGAGAAATGAAGAGAGAGAAAGGAAGAGAGAGAGAAGAGAAGAGAAATGAAGAGAGAGAGAGAGAAGAGAAGAGAAAAAAAGAGATGGGTGGGACGAAGGAGGAATGGGAAAATACCAAAGGTCACACGCAGGCGGCGCCGAAGAGGGGAAGAGAGAGGGAGAGGGGTAGGGGAGGGGAGGGGATGGTGACAGGAGGGGGGAGGGGGTGCGCGATTTCATTCATTGGTTGTTGGGAAGTTATTGCGTTCTTTTGTTTGTTTATTTTGTTTGGTGTTTTTCTTTCTCATTGTTTAAGGACATGTGTTTATCTGCTTTTTTTCTCTCTCTCTCTCTCTCTCTCTCTCTCTCTCTCTCTCTCTCTCTCTCTCTCTCTCTCTCTCTCTCTCTCTCTCTCTCTCTCTCTCTCTCTCTCTCTCTCTCTCTCTCTCTCTCTCTCTCTCTCTCTCTCTCTCTCTCTCTCTCTCTCTCTCTCTCTCTCTCTCTCTCTCTCTCTCTCTCTCTCTCTCTCTCTCTCTCCTCCCTCCCTCCCTCCCTCCCTCCCTCCCTCCCTCCCTACCACCCTACCACCCTCCCTCTCCCTCTCCCTCTCCCCCTTCCCTCTTCCTCTCCCTCTCTCATTCTCTCATTCATTCCACCTTATCATATGTATTTCTCCATACTTAGATATCACTCTCATGAAGGATATGACTGTTATTATCGTTGCCTATCTCCCTTCTTTGTTTATATTATTATGGTCATTTCTCTTTCTTTCTTTCTTTGTCTTAAACGCGGTATTGTTCGTACTTTAGCGACGTTGTTTCGTAAGGGAATTCAAGCAGGAAATTGGTACGTCGTTTTTTTCGTGTTTTTTTTTCTTTTTTTTTCGTTTTTTCTTCTTTTTTCGTTTTTTCTTCTATTTTCGTTCTTTTTCTTCTATTTTCGTGTTTTTTTTTTCGTTTTTCTTCTTTTTTCGTTTTTTTCTTTTTTCGTTTTTCTTCTATTTTCGTTTTTTTCCTTCTTATTTTCGTGTTTTGGGGTGGGGTGGGGTGGGGAGGGGTGTAGTCTGGGTATTTTCCCGTCTGTGTTTTCCTTTTCCGGGTCGGGGTTTTTTTTTTCTTTTTTTCTTTTTCGTTATTTTTTTTTTAGTCTGAATCGTTTTTTTTTCTTTGATGTTCTTTCGATTTCTCCGATCTGCTTGATTCTCTCTCTGTCTCTTTCTTTCTTTCCTTCTGTCTTTCTTTCTTTCTTTCTTTCATTCTTTCTCTTTCTTTCTTTCTTTCTTTCTTTCTTTCTTTCTTTCTCTCTCTCTCTCTCTCTCTCTCTCTCTCTCTCTCTCTCTCTCTCTCTCTCTCTCTCTCTCTCTCTCTCTCTCTCTCTCTCTCTCTCTCTCTCTCTCTCTCTCTCTCTCTCTCTATGTCTCCCCCTCTCTCTCTCCCTCTCTCTCTCTCTCTCTCTCTCTCTCTCTCTCTATCTCTCTCTCTCTCTATCTCTCTCTCTATCTATCTCTCTCTCTCTCTCTATCTCTCTCTCTCTCTCTCTCTCTCTCTCTCTCCCCCCAGAAAGCTAAAATCCACGAAGCGGATGAAAGAGAATAAACGTCAAAAAATAAAGAATAAATATAAAGAGAAATAAAGATACCTTTCCTGTTATCTTTTTTTTACATCTCTCTGCTATATCTCTCCTATCTCAGGTTTTTTTTCTGTTAATTTTCTCTTATGTACCTCTGCCATCTTTCTAATTCGTAGTTTTCTGTTATCTTTCTCTTTCTCTTGGCCTGAATCTTTCTTTTTTTTCAATTCTGTCATCTCTCTCTTTCTGTTACATATTTTACTCTTATCGAAATCTCTTTCTGTTCATTTTATCTATCTGTTTTGCTTCTCTCTTTCGTGTCCTTATCATCTATATGTTTCTATTTTGTATCTTACTCTTACGGAAATCTTTCTTTTTCGTCATTTTTTGTTATTTCTCTTTCCATTTTGTCTCTTTCTGTTATTTCTCTCTTTCGGTTCTCTGTTATTTCTCTCTTTCGGTTCTTTGTTACTTGTCTTTCTGTTATTTCTCTCTTTCTGTTCTCTGTTATTTCTCTCTTTCTGTTCTCTGTTATTTCTCACTTTCGGTTCTCTGTTATTTCTCTCTTTCGGTTCCTCTTTTATTTCTCTCTTTCGGTTTTCGCTCCTCTCTTTCGTTTCCTTATCATCTATATGTTTCTATTTTGTATCTTACTCTTGCGGAAATCTTTCTTTTTCGTCATTTTCTGTTATTTCTCTTTCCATTTTGTCTCTTTCTGTTATTTCTCTCTTTCGGTTCTCTGTTACTTGTCTTTCTGTTATTTCTCCCTTTCTGTTCTCTGTTATTTCTCACTTTCTGTTCTCTGTTATTTCTCTCTTTCGGTGCTTTGTTACTTGTCTTTCTGTCATTTCTCTCTTTCGGTTCTCTGTTATTTCTCTCTTTCGGTTCTCTGTTATTTCTCTCTTTCGGTTCTCTGTTATTTCTCTCTTTCGGTTCTCTGTTATTTCTCTCTTTCGGTTCTCTGTTATTTCTCTCTTTCGGTTCTTTGTTACTTGTCTTTCTGTCATTTCTCTCTTTCGGTTCTCTGTTATTTCTCTCTTTCGGTTCTCTGTTATTTCTCTCTTTCGGTTCTTTGTTACTTGTCTTTCTCTCATTTATCTCTTTCGGTTCTCTGTTATTTCTCTTTCGTTTCTCAGTTACCTGTCTTTTTCTGCCCTCCTCTTCGCCCTCCTCAGTTGTTTACATTTCGAGGGAGGGAGCTGTGTGTATTCACGGATTTTTTTTTCGTCGTTATTTTAATTCTGCGCTTTGTCATGTTTTAACGATTTATAGGTTGATATGATTAGAATATTGTATTTTTTCGTTTTTTTTCACTTCTCTCTTTGGACTCTGTCTGTCTTCCTTCTTCCTTTATCGCGCTGCCCGCACTTCCTTCCTTCTACATCCCTGCCTACTTCTATACCCCCGCCCATCTCTATTCGCGCCCTCGCTTCCTTCCTTCTACACCCCCGCCCACTTCTATACCACCGCCCATTTCTATACCCCCGCTCATCTCTATTCGCGCCCTCGCTTCCTTCTTTCTAACCCCCGCCCACTTCTATACCCTCGCCCATCTCTATTCCCGCCCTCTTCCCCCACCCACCCCACCCCCACCCCTCCCTCTGCTCGCAACATACCTCCAGTACGCCCAGAGCAGTGTGTCGTGCATGTTGCATGACCGGAGATTGCAGTGACGGGGGGGGGGGGGGAGAGGGGGGGGGTGCGGGGTGGTGGTCGCTCGGTGCTTTGTATTACCGGCCTTCGCTCATGCAATGCTTAGGGTCTGGGGGAGGGGAGGGGAGGGAGGGAGGGAAGGAGGGAGGGAGTTGAGGGTGAGGTAGGGTGGGGGTGGGGGTTGATCTATGTTGTCTCTTGGGTTGCCAGGTGTGTTGGGGGGACTCTCTTATCCCTTACTCCCTCTCTTTCCCCCTCTATGTATTCCCTCTCCCTCTCTCTCCCCTTCCCCCACACCTCTCCCTCCCCTCTCCCTCCACTCTCCCCCCTCCCCCTCCCTCCCTCTCTCCCTCCCTCTCCTCCCTGTACCACTTTCCCCTCTCTTGTTTCCCTCCCCTCCCCACCCCTCTTCTCGTCTTCCTATTCATCCTTCTCTTCTTACTCCTCGTCTGCCATTTCGCCCTCCTCCTCCTCCTTCGCCTCCTCTATTCTTTTTCTTTCGTCGACGTCCTTTTTCTGTCTTTCTGCGCTTCCTTTTCATCGTCCTCTTTATTCTCATCCGCCGTGTCATTCCTCCTCATATTCGTCTTCCATCACTTCTCCTCCTCCCCTCCTAGTCCTCCTCCCTCCTCTCTCTCTCCCCCTCTTAGTCCTCTTCTTCCCTCCTCTTCCTCCCCCTCCTCCTCCCCTCCTCTTCCTCCCCCTCCTCCTCCTCCTCCTCCTCCTCCTCCTCCTCCTCCTCCTCCTCCTCCTCTTACAGCGAGTCTGGTGTTTTGTTACTTTGATATCTAGGGTAAAGCTTCTCTGCATGTTTTTTTTCTTGTCATGTAATACTCCGATTTTCTCTTTCTTTTGTTCTTTACTCGCT
The DNA here is from genome assembly GCF_042767895.1 of Penaeus vannamei. NCBI lineage: Eukaryota > Metazoa > Arthropoda > Malacostraca > Decapoda > Penaeidae > Penaeus > Penaeus vannamei. The sequence goes on along the minus strand of NC_091584.1, from coordinate 5,776,434 downwards.
TCTCTCTTTATCGTTCGCTGTCTCTTTCCACATACACACACTCTCTCTCTGTTTTCTCTCACTCTCACTTTCTCTCTCTCTCTCTCTCTCTCTCTCTCTCTCTCTCTCTCTCTCTCTCTCTCTCTCTCTCTCTCTCTCTCTCTCTCTCTCTCTCTCTCTCTCTCTCTCTCTCTCTCTCTCTCTCTCTCTCTCTCTCTCTCTCTCTCTCTCTCCCTCCTCCCTCCCCCCTCCCTTTCACTCTCTGTTTCCACTATTTTATCTTCTTTTGTTACCCCTCCCCCCTTTCTCTGGAGCTATCTTGGCCTTTCCCGTTCCCTTCCACCACCACTCACTCCTTCACCTGTCTTTCCTCCTACCCAGCATTCCCTCCCCTCCCTTTCTATCCCTTCCCCTCCCTTCCTTCCTCTCCCTTCCTCTCCTCTTCCATTTCCCTCCCTTCCTTTTTCCACTTTCACTCTCTTCCTTTTCCTCCTCTTACTCCCTCCCCTTTCTCTCCCCTCTTTCCTCTTCCCTGTCTCTCCCCTCTGTCTCTCTTCTCCCTTCCTCCCCTCCTCTCCTCACCCTCCCATCCCTCTTCCCCCTTTTCTCTCCTCTCCCCTCCGCCCCCTACACGCGTTGCCATGGCATCGCCTCGAAGTGGTCTCTGACTCCTCTTTCCTCTCGGAGGTGCGAGGGAGGGAGGGAGGGAGAGAGAGAGAGAGAGAGAGAGAGAGAGAGAGAGAGAGAGAGAGAGAGAGAGAGAGAGAGAGAGAGAGAGAGAGAGAGAGAGAGAGAGAGAGAGAGAGAGAGAGAGAGACCTTCTTCCTTCTATCCCTCTTTCTCTTCCTCTTCTCCTGCTCCATCCTCTCACCTCCGCCCCACCCCTCCCCCTCTTCTGCACCTTCCCCTTAACCCTACCCCCCCCTACCCGCTATCCGCATCCCCCCTCTCCCCCCTCCCTCCCCCTCCTTCACCTCTCGCTCACCTGCCGCATTCTCCGGATGTCTCTCCCCTCCCCCCTCCCCCCTCTCCCCCCTCCTTCTCTTGTATGTGAACGCTGGGACTTCAGGCATAGTGTTGCATGCCGAGGGGGGGGGGGGTAGGAGGGGGAAGGAAAGAGAAGGGAGGGAGGGAGGGAGGGGGAAGGGAGGGAGGGAGGGAAGGGAGGGAGGGAGAAGGTAAGGGAAGGGAAGGGATGGAGGGAGGGAAGGAGGGGAGGGAGAGAGTGGAATGGGGAATTGAAGGGAGGAGGGAGAGGGGGAAGGGAAGGGAGGGGAAGGGTTGGGATGTTGATCTAACTTGCGGATATGATGGCAGTGAGAGAGAAAGAAAAGGGAGAAATAGAGACAATGTTAGAGAAAGAGAAAGACAAAGAAAGAGAGAAAAGCGAGAGAAAGATAGAGGGACTGAGACAGAGAGAATCAGAAATAGAAAGAGAGACAGACAGACAGACAGTCAGAGAGAACCAGAAATAGAAAGATAAAGAGAGAGAGAATCAGAGAGAGAGAGTGAGACAGACAGACAGACAGACAGACAGAGAGAATCAGAAATAGAGAGAGAGAGAGAGAGAGAGAGAATGATAATGATGATGATAAGGGCGATAACGAGCCAACCGCCGAACCAGCAGCGCTCGTCTGTATGCACAGGACGCGCGAGGGAGAGAGAGAGAGGGAGAGAGGGAGAGGGAGTGTGTTTATACCTGAGATAAAGCCAGCGAGTTGAATCCTGGAGCTGAGTTAGCGGGGATGAGAACTCGGGGAAAAGGGGGGAGGGGAGGGGGGTTGGGGAAGGAGGGGGTTGGGGGAGGAGAGAGAGGAGGGAATGATGGCTTTGGGAGGGGAGGGGGATGAGAGGTGGGGAGGGAGGGTTGGGGTTGGAAGGAGGGGGTTAGAGGGGAGAGAGAGAGGAGGGAATGAAGGGCTTTGGGAGGGGAGGGGCAGGGAAGCGGAGGGGAATGAGAGTTTGGGTGGGTGGGAAAGGAGGGGGAGGATGTAGGGAGGGTAGGGTTGGGGGATAAGAGCTGGGAGAGAGGAGGAAGGGGGATGAAGGCTTTGGGAGTGGAGGGGCAGGAAGGGGGAGGGGGATTGGAGGATGACAGTTTGGGTGGGTGGGAAAGGAGGGGGAGGATGGAGGGAGGGGAAGGTTGGGGGTGGAGGAGGGATGGTTGTGGGAAGGATGAGGGTAGAGGAGGGTAGATGTGGGGGAGGGGAAGGAGGAAGAGGGAGGGGAGATGGGATGAGAAGTAAGTTGGGAGAGGAAGGAATGGGAGACTGAGGAGGGGGAGGTGGGAAGGGAGGTAGCAAGGGAGGGGGAAGGGGGTTGTTATCGCGTTTATACCCCTCTTTTATCGTCAGTGTGCCCGGCTTAGGTGGGTATTTGTCTGTCCCGGGATGTCGATAAGGATGTTGTTTGCGTACAGGTTCAAAGTAACGAGTTGACCTTACGGGGTTTGCAGAAAGTGGGGGTGGGGGTGGGACCTCACCACAGCTAGGGTCGAGAGAGAGAGAGAGGGAGAGAGGAGGGAGGGAGAGGGAGGAGGGAGAGGGAGGGAGGGCGGGGAGGGAGGGAGGGAGTGAGGGAGGAGGAGGGAAGGTTGGGGAGGGAGGGAGGAGGGGAGGGAGGAAGGAGGGAGGGAGGAGGAAGAGAGAGAGGAAGAAGGAAGGGAGAAGAGAGAGAGAGAGAGAGAGAGAGAGAGAGAGAGAGAGAGAGAGAGAGAGAGAGAGAGAGACGAGAGAGAGAGAGAGAGAGAGGGAGTGAGAGAAAGAGAGAGGGAGTGAGAGAAAGAGAGAGGGAGTGAGAGAAAGAGAGAGAGAGTGAGAGAGAGAGACAGACAGACAGACAGACAGACAGACAGACAGACAGACAGACAGACAGACAGACAGACAGACAGACAGACAGACAGACAGACAGACAGACAGACAGACAGACAGACAGAAAGAAAGAGAGAAAGAGAGAAAGAGAGAGAGAAAGAAAGAGAGAGAGAAAAAGAAAGAGAGAGAGAGAGAGAAAGAAAGAGAGAGAGAGAGAGAGAGAGAGAGAGAGAGAGAGAGAGAGAGAGAGAGAGAGAGAGAGAGAGAGAGAGAGAGAGAGAGAGAGAGAGAGACCGTTCTTCGCTTACGGGTTTTTTCGCGGTTTGTGGTCTTCGAAGAGGTGGAAATTGCGTGCATTTGCATTTATCTCCTTTCGTCTGCCTGGGTTTCGCTTTCTTGCTCTTCGGGGTGAGATTATTTTTCTTTTCTTGTTATTTTACTCTGTGTGTGTGTGTGTGTGTGTGTGTGTGTGTGTGTGTGTGTGTGTGTGTGTGTGTGTGTGTGTGTGTGGATAGATGGATGGATGGATGGATGTGTGTGTGTGGATAGATGGATGGATGTATGTGTGTGTGTGGATAGATGTATATATGTATGTATGTATGTATGAGTGTGTGTGTGTGTGTGTAAGCATGTATATGTATGTCTGTGTGTGTGTGTGTGTGTGTGTGTGCGTGTGTGTGTGTGTGTGTGTGTGTGTGTGTGTGTGTGTCTGTGGAGGATGGATGTATATATGTATGTATGTATGTATGAGTGTGTGTGTGTGTGTGTGTAAGCATGTATATGTCTGTGTGTGTGTGTGTGTGTGTGTGTGTGTGTCTGTGTGTGTATGTGTGTGTGTGTGGAGGGGATGGGGGGCTTGTGTATGTGATTCCCGGAGTCGAGTTCTTCGTTATTTGCACTTATAGGCCTATACGGTGACCAGAATGACAGCTATGTTAAATGACAGAATGGCAAGAGTGAAAGAAAGGAAAGTGACTGCTTTTGTTGTGTTTAAACATCTCTCTTTTTCGGTATTTGGTGTAAAGGAAATATGTTTAGTATTATTATGTTATTCTGTTATTTGTGAATATTATCGATATGTGTATCCTTTTAGTTTATCGATTTTTTTTTCATTATAATTTTATTTTATTTTTACACGTAAGATTTCTTTTGAATAATAATTATATTTATTTTAGTTTGATGGTATGAATATATCTTTCGTATACTAATGATTTTTATTTTATCCTTTTTACAGGTAAGAACCGAGAAGACATTAGGTTGAAGGAAGTGAGGGAATTCCTGTGTCGGGTGAGTAGGCCTATGCGAAAGTGCAAGGTTTGTGAAGGACAGCGTGGTGAAGGCATATGGTGTTTAATGGTGGTGGTGTTTAATGGTGGTGGTGTTGATGGTGGTGGTGTTGATGGCAATGGTAGTGATAGTGGCGATGGTGGTGATAGTTATGATGGTGCTTGTAGTGGTTATTGGTGTTAGGTGGTGGTGCTTGTGGTGACGGGTGGTGTTTGGTTGGTTTTTGGTGGTGGTGGTGTTATGGTAATGGTGGTGGTGAGGAAGGGTATTTCCTCCTCCAGGAAGGAGATATGGGAGGAGGGAAATGGAGAGGGGTAGGAGGATGAGTAACGTGTCCCTCCCTCCCTCCCTCCTTCCCTTCTTTCTCTCCTTCCTCCCTTTTCTCCTGATCCTCTTCTCCCCTGTATTTCACCTATTCTTCCTCTCCACTGCGTCACTATCTCCCCTCCATTCCACTTCTTTTTCTCTCTTCCCCTCCCCTCCACCCTCCGTCCTCCCCTCCCTTCCCCTCCCCTCCTCTCCACCCTCCTCCTATCCCTTCCCTTCCCTCCTCCTCTTCCTTCCCCTCCCCTCCGCCCTCCCCTCCCTCCCCTCCCTCCCTGTCCGCCCGTGGAAAGGTCAGCGCACGAGAAGGAAATGTCTGCGGTGTCCCCTTGTCCTCTCCCTCTCTGTCGGCCCGTGGAAAGGTCAGCGCACGAGAAGGAAAGTGTCAGGTGGGAGGGGAAGATCCCCTTGAAATATCTGGCAAGGTGGGGAGGAAGGGAAAATGTGAGGCGAAGGGAGTGAGGGGAGGGGAAGAGGAATTGGGAATAGGAATGGGAAGGGAAGAGACAAGGTGGGAAAGGTGGGGGGAGGAAGGGGATAATGAGGCGAAGGGAGTGAGGGGAGGGGAAGAGGAATTGGGAACAGGAATGGGGAAGGGAAAGGGAAGAGGCACGGTGGGGTAGGGAGTGGGGAGGGAAGGGGATAATGAGGCGAAGGGAATGAAGAGAGGGCAAGACAAATTGTGAATAGGAATGAGAAAGGGAAGAAGCAAAGTGGGGAAGGGAGTGGGGAGGGAAGGGGATAATGAGGTGAAGGGAGTGAGGTGAGGGATAGAGGAGATAGGGTGGAAGAAGGGAGAAAGGAGTAAGATAAGACTAGGAGAGGAGGAGTAATGGGAAGGAAAGGGAGGAGGAAGGGGGAAGGGGAGAAAGAAAGATAGGAATAGGGGATAGGACGACAGGGCGAAGAGAGGGAATGGAGGGAGGTAAGAGAGGGGAGGGGGAGGGAGGGGGGCTTGATGGACAGGTGAGGGTCAGTCACTTGTTCGATCCAAGGGCGAAGGGTTTTGTGGGTGGGATGAAGGGGGGGAGGGGGGAGGGAGGGGGCTGTTATGTTCATGTGTTTGTTTGTTTGTTTGTTTGATGGGTGTGTGCGACTCGAGTCCTCTTCGATTTTGGTTTTCGGTTTTGTTTACATTTCGAGACACGTGGTTTTATTTACGTTTTGCTGCTGCTGTTGTCATCGCTGTTTATTCGATGTGGTAGTTATTATTTATGCCTTGCTTTGTGTCCATTCGTCCAAACAAAGAGCCAGCGAGATGTGAGACGATGGCGGAGACCGGCGTGCGTGCGTGCGTGCGTGCGTGCGTGCGTGTGTTCCCTTCTTATACCCCCCACCCCCACCCCCACCCCCTCCATCGTGTCCCCGCCCCCCGCCGGAAATTCGGAGATTCCCGGCTGACAATAACCGCAGATCCTTCAGTGAGCGTGAGATACTGACCGACTGGCTGACTGAATGACTGACTGGCTGACTGAATGACTGACTGACTGGATGAATGAATGACTGACTGGCTAACTGACTGACTGACTGGCTGACTCAATGAATGAATGAATGAATGATTGATTGACTGGCTAACTGAATGAATGAATGAATGAATGACTGGCTGATTAAAAGACTGACTGAGTGACTGACTGGCTGACTGAATGACTGACTGGCTGATTGAAAGACTGACTGACTGACTGTTGACTGAATGATTGGCTGGCTGACTGAATGACTGCCTGGCTGATTGAAAGACTGACTGACTGACTGAATGGCTGAATGAATGACTGACTGGTTGACTGAATGAATGACTGACTGTTGACTGGCTGCGACGACTTCTAACTTCTCCTGTTTGGTAAGGGATATTTCAGTTACTTATTTGGTGACTTGTTGTCATTAGGATGATGGGAAGAATGGTAATTATTATGATGAGGATGATGTACGTGTCTTGAAGAAATTAGGTTAGTTTGAATTAATTGAATTAAACTGGGTTGGTTTGTCTTGACTGACTTGTTTTGACTTGACTTGACTCGACTTGACTTTTCGTGATTTGTCTCGTCTCGTCTTGACTTGACTCATCTTGGCATATCAATCGTCTTGGCTTGTATTGCTTTGACTTGTCTTTTGGTCCGTATTTGGCTTGTTTGTTGTGTCTCCGGAGAGTTGGTTTGTCCTTTGGGGTCGAGTGCAAGCCGTGGAGTGGCGCTGCTTGGAGGAGTTGCGGAAGTCTTTTGGTTCGAGGCTGTCTTCTGTTGTTTTCTCTCTCTCTCTCTCTCTCTCTCTCTCTCTCTCTCTCTCTCTCTCTCTCTCTCTCTCTCTCTCTCTCTCTCTCTCTCTCTCTCTCTCTCTCTCTTCTTTTTTTTTTTTTATTTTTTTTTTTGAGGGGGTGAGGGTGAGGGTGGGGGTGGGTGGGGGGAGGGTGTTTGTTTGATCTCGCATTATGCGTCAGGGCTTTTTGTGTTAAGGCTCTGTTTCTTTCTTTCTGTATTTTTATTTTTTATCTGTCTCTTTGTCTTTCTTCAATTTCTTTTTGTCTCTCTCCATCCTCCTCCTTTCTTTATTCTTTCCCCTCCCTCCCTCCAACTCGCTCTGTCTTATGTCCCCCCCATCTCTTCCCCTTGCCTCCCCCATCCTCCTCCTCCTCCCCTCTCTCCCTCCCTCCCTCCCTCCCTCCCTCCCTCCCTCCCTCCCTCCTCCCTCTCCCCCTTCCTCCACTAATATCTTTTATTTTCTTGACTCATACCTGAGGATATGTGAAGTGACGTGGTCCTGGCCTTATATGCGGCGCCACAGGTAATTTCTGGGGGGGGGGGGGGGGTTGAGGGGGTCTGTCTTGTCCACCGCGAGTGAGTGAGTGAGTGAGTGAGTTAGTCTCA
>NC_091584.1:5751679-5764179 GCF_042767895.1 Penaeus vannamei | reverse complement strand
CAAAGAGTAGAAAGGAAGAAGAAGAGGAGGAGAAGGAAAGAAAAGAAGAACAATAAGAAAATGAAAAGAAGGAAGAAGAAGAAAAAAGAGAAAAAAAAGAAAAAGGAGAAGAAATAGAAGAAAAAGAGAGAAAATGAAAAAGGATAAGAAAGAAAAGAAAAGAAGAAGAATAAGAAGAAGAAGAAGAAGTGGTAGAAAGGTATCTGGAAAAGTAACGTAGCGAGGGGAGGATAGGCCAGGGAGGCGGGGCGGGGGGGGATCACGGGGTATTATGACGTCTGGTCAGTGTCATGTCAAGGATTTCATGGAGGGAGCGGGGGGTGGGGGTGGGGATGGGAGGGGGGGGTGCATCCTGGCATACTTTAATCATTCAGCCTCTTTCGGTGCTGCTCTCTGTGTCTTGTCTGATGATATTTTTTTTGTCTTTCTTTCTCTTTCTGTTGATTTTTTTTGTCTCTTTTTCTCTTACTCCCCTCCTCTTTCTGCTCTTTTCCTCCTCTTTCTTTCGTCTGTTCTTTTCCTTTCCCCCTTTTCATTCTCTTCGTCTCCTTCCTCTTCCTCTATCTTTTTCTCCTTCCGCTATCTTCTATTTATTTCCCTCACTCCCTCTCCTCTTTCTTCCCTCCCCTCCCTTCCTTTTCCTTTCGTCCCTTCTCCTTTCTTCCATTCCCCACACTCCTCACTTTTCTCTTCCTTCCTCTTCCTTTGCCTTCCCCTTTCCCTTCTTCTCTTCTCTTCCTCTTCCTTCCATCCTTCCTTCCTTTGTCTTCCTCTTCTTCCTCTCCCTTCCATCTCTCCCTCCTCCTCCCCCTCCCCCCACCCTAACCCACACGCTCCCACGCCCCTGGAGTTCCACCCCCCCCCTCCCCGGTGGTTTTCACTCTCTAGTAACCTGTTACCCGTTACCTTTATCGTGTGTTTTTGTTCGGCGTCAGTTTCCCTTTTTTTTGTCGTCCGTGTTTTTGTTTGTTTGTTTCGAGATTCGGCGGAATGTTGTTGGAATCTGTGTTTGTGTAACTGGTATTGTTGATGTTGTATTTACAGTTGTCGTAATTATTGTCACTTTCAGTATTGTTCTGTTGGTTATTATTATCATAGCGATTGCTATTATTGGTTTATAAGAAATGAGAGAGAGGGGGAGGGAGAGAGAGAGAGAGAGAGAGAGAGAGAGAGAGAGAGAGAGAGAGAGAGAGAGAGAGAGAGAGAGAGAGAGAGGGAGGGAGATAGGGAGATAGGGAGGAGGGTACGTCACGTGACAGAGAAGTCCAGCGACGTAAAGTGTAATGTTGCACAGATGTAGCACTGACTGCATTGCATTCCGTGTCGGGGGTGGGTAGAGGGTAGGGGGGAGGGGTTAGGGAGGAGGGGTGGTAGCCCTTTTTAAGATGTTTGTTTTTTCTCCTTCCTCTTGCTTCTGGTCTCCCCTTTTTCCTGTTCTTCCTATTGCTATCTTAGTGCGTATCTTTTTTTTTCTTGCTCTTACTGCTCCACTTTTCTTTTCTTCTCTCATCTTCTTCTCCTCCTCCTGTTCTTATCCTCCTCCTCCTCCTCCTCCTCCTCCTCCTCCTCCTCCTCCTCCTCCTCCTCCTCCTCCTCCTCCTCCTCCCTCCCCCCTCCTCCTCCACTTCCTCCCTCCTCCTCCTCCCTCCCCCCACCTTCTTCTCCTTCTCCTTTTCCTCCTCCTCCCCTCCCTCCCCTCCTCCTCCCCCTCCTCCTCCCTCCCTCTCTCCTCCTCCTCCTTCTCCTCTTTCTCCTCCTCTTTCTCCTCCTCCTCCTCCTCCTCGTTCTCCTCCTCCTCCTCCTCCTCCCCTTCCTCCTCCTCTTCCTCCTCCTCCTCCTCCTCTTCCTCCTCCTCCTCCTCCTCTTCCTCCTCCTCCTCCTCCCCCTCCTCCTCCCCACCTTCTTCCCTCTGTTTACCTAAGCCAGCGCCCCACCGCAATGCCCCACATTCCTTTTCTTGCAACAATGTCGAACAGTTTGCACAGAGGGTAGGAGGGTGAGGAAGGAAAGGAAGAGAGGGTGGAAGGGAGGGGGGGAGGAAGGGAGGGATGAAGTAAGGAATGGACGGGAGGAAGGGGAGGGGGAGGGAGGAAAGGAAGGGAGGGAGGGAGGGAGTGAGATAGGAGGGAAGGAGTGAGGGAGCGAGGGAAGGAGTGAGGAAGGGTGGGAGAGAGACGGGAGGGAATGAGAAAGGAGGGAAGGAGTGAGGGAGGAGAAGTGAATCAGGCAAAAATGAGGAGGGTGAAGAAGTAAGGGAGGGAGGGAGGGCGGGAGGGCAGTGTTTGTCCATGGAGATGAAGGGCGCCGCACTCGCCGACAAGGACAAGGGGGGCGCCTAATGAATGGGAAAACACACACACTCGCGGGCGGGGAACTGTGTCAGCGTGGGTTGGGGGTGGGGTGGGTTGGGGGAGGAGGGAGGGTGGAGGGGGGGGAGGGGTTGGTTTTGGGGTTGAGAGGTTCTGTTTGGGTTGGAAGGGAGATTTTTAGATCGTGATTTTTTTTCTTTTCATTTTTCTTTTTTTCTTTTTTTCCCCTTCTGTTCGTCTATCTTATCTCTTCTCACGTGTGTTTCTTTTTTCTATCTTTCCCATATCCGTCTACTTGTCTCTTCTTTTCTCTTACCATCTCTTTTCTTCCTCCTCCTCCCCCCATCCCCTCTCCTCTTCTATTCCTCTTCCTCCTTTCCTGCTCCTCCTCCTCCTCTACACTTCCTCTACCTTTCCTCCTCCCCTCCCTTCTTCCTCCTCCTCCTCTTCGTCCTCATCATCTACCTCTTCCTCTACCTTTTTCCTCCTCCCCTTTTTCCACCTCCTCTACCTTTTTCTCCTCCCCTCCTTCTCCTTTTCTCCTTTATACCTCCTTTCTTCCCCCTTCTCTCCGTCTGCCTTTCTCTCACGGCCTTTGCCTTTATCAGTGACGTCACCCAATCGACCAATCAGCCCAATCGCCGACCTGTTATGATAACCTCTTTGATTGGATCGACGAGATTGGTTATCTTTGTTGTGAAAGGGATTGGGCGTCATGTCGTTATGTTCCAGTTGCTAATCGATTTATCTGTCTGTTGCCGTTTTTCCCCTCTTCGCTTCATTCTCTGGTATGGTTACTTTTATTATTATTATTATTATTATTATTATTAATTAATTTTTCATTTATTAGTTTTTTATTTATTTTATTTATTTATTATTTTTTATTTATTATTATTATTTTTTTTATTCTTTATTATTATTATTATTATTTTGTCGAAGCGTGTCGAACGAAGCATGGGGGGGGGGGGGGGGAATGTGACAGAACGTTATCTCTTATCGGTAGTTGGAGCGTCGTTTTGCCGTTTCCCTGTAAGTTGCGAATTATTGTTATTTATTTATTTATTTATTTGTTTATTTTGCAAATTATTGTCATTTATTTATTTATTTGTTTGTGTATTTTGCGAATTACTATTGTTATTTATTTATGTATTTGTTTATTTTGCGAATGATTATTATTTATTTATTTATTTATTTATCCTGCGAATTATCATTATCATTATATATTTATTTATTCATTTATTTATTTATTTATTTATTTATTTATTTATTTATTTGGAGGGGCGTTTCTTGTTGGTGGTTCAGATGACGGAGAGCGGGTGTGAATTGAGGGGGTGAATGTTATTTTTTTTTTTTTTTTGGAAACGATTGTTATTATTGTTATTATTATTGCTATTGTTGTTATTACTACTATTATTGTTGTTATTATTATTATTATGGTTATTATTTTTTATGATTATTATTACTGTTATTATTGTTGTTATTATTATTTTTTATTATTATTACTATTATTATTATTGTTATTATTATTTTTTTATTATTATTGTTATTGTTATTATTGTTTTTGTTATTTTTATTGTTATCATCATCATTATTATTATTATTATTATTATTATTATTATTATTATTATTATTATTATTATTATTGTTATTATTACTATTACCTTTTTATTATTATTATTTGTAAGAGAAAGTTGTGGTGATAAGAATTTTTTGTGGAAGGGAGATAATTGTTTATTTAATGTTTTTGATGTTGAATGTTCCTTAAATGTATTTTTTGGTTGATTTAAATAAAAAGACATTGAATTTATTCTAATTGTGGTATATAGTAGCTTGCCTAGGCCTATAACGTCACAAGAAACTGAAATGTTTTAGGCAAGGTCAAAATCTTAGGTCAGACGAGGTCAGTGGACCGTGTCACTTTTTTTTTATTTTTGTTCTTTTGTTAAGATGGTGTTCATCGTTATGTTCCAGTTGTTATTCGATTCATCTGCCTGTTGCTGTGTTTCCTCTTCGCTTCTTTCTTTGGTTTGGTTATTTTTGTCTTCCTATTCTTCTTCTATTTCTGTTACCACCACCGTTATTACTACTTGTTATTATTATCATTATTATTATCATTATTAATTTTTATCATTATTTTTACTATTATTATTCTACTTTTATTTCTTCTTCTCCTTCTTCTGTTACCACCACCGTTATTACTGCTTGTTATTATTATTATTATTTTTTAAATCTTTATTATTACTATTATTATTCTACTTTTATTTCTTCTTCTCCTTCTTGTTCTTCTTTTTCTTCTTCTTCTTCTTCTGCCTCGGTTTACAGTGGCTAACATTTCTTTATTAATTCGTCCCTCTTTTTGACTCGCGGTTTATCCTATTTTCTCTCTTTTCCTGCTTCGGTTTTTCCTTTCTTTTGTTTGGTTCATTTGTCTTCTTTCGGTCCCCAGAGCGAGAGTGAGCCCGTAATTCGTGGAAGTAACATCACTAAGGCAAGTAAAGTGTCTGTAGGAAATTGTCCCCCCAAGTCCCCCTTTCCCTTCCCATCCTCCGCCTCCTTGTCCTAAACTCTTACTTTAATCTTAATATTTTGTTTTTGCTTTTTTCGTTTTTTTCTCCTTTTTTCTCATTTGCTTTCATTCTTCTCTTCCCTGTTTTTTTCTTTCTTCTTTTGCTCCCATTTTCTTTCTTTTTTTTCTCTTTCTCCATCTTTTTTTTTCTTTTATTCTCTTACTCCCTCTTCGCTTTCTTCTCTCTGTTCCTTCCCTTTTCCTTTCTTTCCTCTCTTCCTCTTCCTCCCTTTCTCTCTTCTTTTCCTCCTCCTCTCCCTTAATCTTCCTTCTCCTCTCTTCTCCTTCCCCATATTATCTTGCCTTACTTTTCTTTTTTTCTTGTTCTCCTTAACCCCATTTTAATATTTTCTTCTTCATATCCTGTTTCTCCACTTCATTCCTCCTCCTCCTCTTCCTCTTCTCCTTCTCCGTCATCTCCTACATTTCCATTTCATTCCTCCTCCTCCTCTTCCTCTTCTCCTTCATCTCCTACTTTTTTTCATTTCATTCCTCCTCCTCCTCTTCCTTTTCTCCTCCCTCATCACCTGCTTCTCCACTTCATTCCTCTTCCTCCTCTTCCTCTTCTCCTTCTCCCTCATCTCCTGCTTCTCCGCTTCATCCCTCCTCCTCCTCCTCCTCCTCTTCTCCAGCTCCTACATTTCATTCCTCCTCCTCCTTCTCCTCTTCTCCTTCTCCCTCATTTCCTGTTTCTCTACTTCATTCCTCCTCCTTCTCCTCTTCTCCTTCTCCCTCATCTCCCCCATCTCTATCCTTCTTCTTAATATTTGTATGTCGTTCGTGCCCGAGTAATTTGTTTGTATTTGTTTATGTAATACTTTGTTTGTCTGTGTTTATTTATAGTTTTGTTTTCTGTAGTTTGTATTTAGTTGTTTTTTTATTGCTTGCTTTAAATTGTGTTTTGTAATGTGGATGTAGTTTTGTGTATTGTTTTTAGTTTTAATTGTAGTTGTTGTTTGGTATTTCGTATGTTGTTGTTATTAATCATATAGATAAAGTTCATGAATTATTTAACATTTCTTATTTATGCTTCTTTAATTTTATCCCTCTTTTTTTCTTTTTTTCTTTTTATTATTTTGTTTATTTATTATTTATTTATTTATGTAGATATTGTATTTGTATTGTACTTTTATCTTTAATTTTTAGCTCCCCCTTTTTTTTATTATTATTTTGTTTATTTATGATTTATTATTTATTTATTTATTTGCTATTTTAACAGAAATTTCTTCTTCTCCCCCCCCCCCGTCTTGAGTTTCGCCCTGTCCTTGCGAAATCTCGGGGTTTAAATCTTGCTTTTTTTTGCTTGCTTTCCTTTGCTTTATTGCGTTCCATGTTGCTTTTCTGCCTTTGCATGCAGTATATTGATTTGCGTTAATTTTTTTACGAATGTTATTTTTTTTGTTGTGTGTTTATATTTCGTTGTATGTAGTGTATCTTTACGTTTTTTTACGAATGTTATTGTTTTTGTTCTGTGTTTATATTTCGTTGTATGTAGTGTATCTTTACGTTTTTTTTACGAATGTTATTGTTTTTGTTCTATGTTTATATTTTGTTGTATGTAGTGTATCTTTACGTTTTTTTTTACGAATGTTATTGTTTTTTGTTCTGTGTTTATATTTTGTTGTATGTAGTGTATCTTTACGTTTTTTTACGAATGTTATTTTTTTTGTTCTATGTTTATATTTCGTTGTATGTAGTGTATCTTTACTTTTTTTTACGAATGTTTTTGTTATATGTTTATATTTTGTTGTATGTGATGTATCCGGAAGATGAGGAAAGGTGAGTGAGTATGCTGTTTTGTTGCGTTTTATTTATTTTATTTTTGCGTTTTATTTTCTTCCGTGTTGTTGTTGTTGTGTTTAGTCTGGTGAGTTATTCAGATGCATGTGTTGTGTTTATTATTGCATCGTCTTTGTGATTCTTTTTACAGCATTCTTTTTTTCATTCATATGGGTTATTTGGCAGTGTTTGTTTGTCAGAGGGTGTCAGTATAAATGTGTGTTTTGTGATGATAATGTTTTTTTTTGTGACAGTATTTTTATTTTTATTGATATTGAATTTGTAAATTGTTGTCTGATTTTTTTATTTGGAAAATTTATCGTAAAAAAAGAGGAAGTGAGATTTCGTTCTCAGGTAACCTTACTCTCTCTCTCTCTCTGTCTCTGTCTCCTGGTTTCTCTCTATATATATATATATATATATATATATATATATATATATATATATATATATATATATATATATATATATATATATATATATATATATATGTATATATATATATATGTATATATATATATATATATATATATATATATACTATATATATATATATATATATATATATATATATATATATATATATATATATATATATATATATATATATATATATAATATATATTTATATATATGTCTTTTATAATTATATATATATATATTATGGATTTATATATATATGTGTATAGTTTATATATATATATATATATATATATATATATATATATATATATATATATATATATATATATATATATATATATATGTATATATATATATATATCTATATATATATATGTATGTATATATATATATATATATATATATATTATATATTATATATATATATATATATATATATATATAATATATATATGTATGTATATATATATGTATATGTATATATATATATATATATATATATATATATATATATATATATATATATATATATATATATATATATATATATATATATATATATATATATATATATGTACTTTTATGTACATTCCGTGTTTGCTTACTCGGAGTCAGAAGTGGGTGGCATCGGAGAGGGAGCTTAGGGGGGAAGTAGGAGAGGCTGAGGAGGATGGGCTGAGGACGCATGCATGAATTCGTACCTTGTAACCTTCGCCTCCTCCCCTCTCTCTCTCTCTCTCTCTCTCTCTCTCTCTCTCTCTCTCTCTCTCTCTCTCTCTCTCTCTCTCTCTCTCTCTCTCTCTCTCTCTCTCTCTCTCTCTCTCTCTCTCTCTCTCTCTCTCTCTCTCTTTGTCCGTGTATCTCTCTTTCCTTTTTTCTTCCTCTCCTCTCTCCTCTTCTTCCTGTTCCCTCTTCCCCCTCCTCCCCCATCCCTTTCTCTCTCTCTTCTCCCCCTCTCTCCCCACTCCCCTCCCTCTTTTCTCCCTCCCTCTCTCCCTCGTCCTCCTCTCCCTCCCTCTTCCCCCCCTCTCCCTCCCTCTTCCCCCTCTCCCCTCACCTCTTCCCCCCATCTCCCTCCTTCTTCCCCCTTCCCTTCCTCTCCCCCTCTCCCTCTCCTCTTCCCTCTTCCCTCTCTCCTCCCTCCTCCCCTCTTTCCCTCTCCTTCTCCCTCCACCTCCCTCTCCCCTCCCCTCACATCCCTGCAGTCTGGCAATTCGCCAGCCCGTTCCCTTGGAAGGCACATTGAATACGTCAAGCCGTCCCTTCTGGCCCTCCTTCCTCCTTCCTCCCTCGTCATCTCCCTCCTCCTTCTTCTTTTCTTCCTCTTCCCCCCTTCTTCTTTTCTTCCTCTTCCCCCCTTCTTCTTTTCTTCCTCTTCCCCCTTCTTCTTTCTCTTCTTCTTTTTCTTTGTATATTTTTCTCCTGTTATTGTTTTTTTTCTTTTTTTTTGTTCTCCGTTCATTTCTTTTTCTCTTCCTCCTTTTTACCATGTTTCGTTACTCACCATCTCTCCTCTTCCTCCTCCCTTCTCCTCCTCCTCCTCCCCATCCTCCCCCTTCTCTTCCTCCTCCTCCTCCTCCTTCTCCTCCTTCTATTTCTGTTCCTCTTCGTTCGTCTTGCTATAACTCGACACTTTCGTTCCTTTCGAGTTAAATAATTCACCTTAAAACGAAAGATGAATAAAAGAGAATAAAGAATCAAAAGAGAATAATTGAGAATTGCCTGATTGATCCTCAGTGAGGGCCTAGACACCGTAACGATCGATAACGTTTTTTTTGAATGAAAAGAAAGGAAAATATCAAAAAGACAGGGTTTCAATTTGCCACTTTAACATGACATAAAGTTTGGCTGGATGTGACACTATTCTCGTATTCGTTAAAGTTTTATTGCGTTTATTCTTTATTCTTTTATTTTCATTATTATTATTATTATTATTACTATTATTATTATTATTATTATTATTATTATTATTATTATTATTATTATTATTATTATAAATATTATTATTTTATTTTCGTATTCGTTAAAGTTTTATTGCGTTTGTTCTTTATTTTTTGTATATTTTTATTATTTTTCATTATTATTTATTCTCGTATTAGTTATAGTTTCAGTGTGTTTATTTTTATTCATTTATTTATTTTTTATTTTTTTATTTGTTTATTTTATTTATTATTATTATTGTTATTATTTATTTATTTATTTTTTATTTTTTTATTTATGTATTTATCAATAGGCTCATCGTATTTTGTGAACCGTATTCGTGTTGACAAATGTAGAAAGGTATGAATGAGAATGGATATCTTCACAAAACAAGATATATATTTGACCGATTTCGAATATATATCATCCCCCTTCTAGAAAGGGGAGAATTAGGAAAGGGAAGGTGGGAAAAAAATAGGGGGAAGGGGGGAAAGGGAGGAAAGAGGGGAGAGGGGGCGAGGGAGAGGAGAGGGGAAGGGAAGAGGGAGGAGGAGGGGGGAAGAGGGAGGTGGGAAGAAAGGGGAGAGAGAGGGGGGGGAGTGAAGAAGAAGGAGAAAGGGGAGGGAGTGAACAGGTGTGATGAGGCGATAAGGGAGAAAAATTGATTTGGAAATGATGAAAGGTGTCGTACGTGAAGAAGAAGAAGAAGAAGAAGAAGAAGAAGAAGAAGAAGAAGAAGAAGAAGAAGAAGAAAAAGAAATGGACTTCTTGAAACACGTCTTTGAGGTACGTTTGAGAGGATATTTTTACGGCTAATTTTATTCCTTCTTCCTCTTTTTTGCGCCGTCATCTTCCTTGCTTCCTTTTTGCTGTTTTGTCTTTTCGCTTATTTTTTTCTGTTCCTCCTCCTTCTCTTCATTCCTTTTTCTGTGCCGTCATCTTCCTTCCTTTCTGTTTTTGGTGTTTTTCCTTTTCGCTTATTTTCTATTCCTCCTCCTTCTCTTCATTCCTTTTTCTGTGCCGTCATCTTCCTTCCTTTCTGTTTTTGGTGTTTTTCCTTTTCGCTTCTCTTTCTGTTCCTCCTCCTTCTCCTCATTCCTTTTTCTGTGCCGCCATCTTCCTTCCTTTCTGTTTTTGGTGTTTTTCCTTTTCGCTTCTCTTTCTGTTCCTCCTCCTTCTCTTCATTCCTTTTTGGTGTTTTTCCTTTTCGCTTCTCGTTCTATTCCTCTTCCTTCTCTTTATTCTCTTTTTTTGCGCCGTCATCTTCCTTCCTTCCGTTTTTTGCTGTTTTTCCTTTTCGCTTCTCTTTCTATTCCTCCTCCTTCTCTTTATTCCTTTTTTGCGCCGTCATCTTCCTTCCTTTCTGGTTTTTGGTGTTTTTCCTTTTCGCCTTTTTCTATTCCTCCTTTTCTTGTTTTCCTATTTTTTCATTTTTTCCTTCGTCTTCATCTTTTTCTTCCTCCTTCTACTCTTCGCTTTCTTCTCCGAAAATACATCATCTTTTTTCTTTGGGGATAGGCCCTATTTCTTCATTTATCACTCATTCCTTAGTCTTTTCTCTTTATATCATTATTAACCATTGATCTCTTATTTATCGATACTTGAGAATATTTTGAGAAATGGTGCGAAGGAATCGCCCATTAAAAGAAAAAACGATAATGACATAAGCAAATAGATGGAAAAAAGAGAAGAGAGAAGTAAAGAAGTATCCCGCTTATGAATTTAAACGCACACACCCATCCGCACACACAGGAATGCGCGCACACACATGTACACCAAGCCCACGCACACACGCACACTACGCAGTTTCTGAACATGGAGATGTGTCCCCCCTTCCTCCCACCCCCATCCCACCCCCCGTCCTCACCCCTCATATTCCCTTCTTTTATCTCCTCTCCTCTCTCTTCTTTTATCTCCCTTCTCTCCTCCTCCTCTCTTCTCTTCCCTTTTCTCTTTGCTTTTATTTGATCCTATATTCACCCTTTCATCTCTTTCTTTCTTCACTCCTCATTTCTCTCTTCTCTCCTCTCCCTCTTCCCCTCTTCTCCTCTCGTCGTCTTCGCTTGCTCTCTCTCTCTCTCTCTCTCTCTCTCTCTCTCTCTCTCTCTCTCTCTCTCTCTCTCTCTCTCTCTCTCTCTCTCTCTCTCTCTCTCCCCCTCTCTCTCTCTCTCCCCCTCTCTCTCTCTCCTCTCTCTCTCTCTCTCTCTCTCTCTCTCTCTCTCTCTCTCTCTCTCTCTCTCTCTCTCTCTCTCTCTCTCTCTCTCTCTCTCTCTCTCTCTCTCTCTCTACCAAATGCCCTCTCTCGATGCACTGGGTACACGGCGAGGAGGGAGGCATAGGCATGGGCAGGGGAGGTGGAGGGGGAGGGGGAGAATGAAGAGGGTAGTTGGTACCTGGGCCTAAATATGGAAGACGGGATTATGTTTTTGTTTTTTGTTGCTGTTGTTTTTTTGTCTCTTGTGTTGATTAAAGTTTGGGGGGGTTTCCATTTTTTTGTCGTGTTGTTTTTGTTTTTTTGTTTTTTGTTTTATTAAGTGCTCTGGATTGTTTTTTTTAAAGGGTTAATGGGGTATTTAGGCGTATGTGTGTGTGTACGTTTGTGTGGCGGGTCTTTGTAAGTTTGTTTGTGTCTGTGTGTGTATATGTGCTTCTTCGTGTGTATGTATGGGCGTATTATTATATTTTATGTGGATGTCTATATGTGTGTTTGTATGTGTTGGATGTCTGTATGTATGCATCTTGGTATCAATATGTGTATGTATGGGGATGTCTTTATGTGTGTTTATATGTATATATGGGTGGATGGATGTGTATTTGCATGTTTATACAGTATATATGTGGATTTGTATGTATGTGGGTGTTTTTTATGTATTTTTATGTATGTATGTCTCTATGTGGATTTGCATGTATGTATGGGGATGTCTATATGTGGTTTTACATGAATGTATGTATGCGTACATGTATGTGGAAGTATACATATGTGCGTTAATATATATGTGCGTATACGAGTATGTGTGTGCGCAGCCTATGTACATGAGTGAGCGTGTGCGTTGCGTGGCCGAGAGGCAGCTCAGCGGTGTACATTCCTCGTGATGCAACAGAGTCATCCCACGCTCATCAGGGATGCTGCTCTCTCTTCCTCTCGGCGGCGGCCTCCTCGGCGCTGGTCGTCGGGTTTCGGCTGGCCTTCTTCTTTATTATTTATTTATTTATCACACAGGGGGTTGAGGGGAGGGATGGAGGTGGGGGTTATATGTATATAAGAAGGGGGGGGGGTTGGGGGTTGGGGGGGGGTTGGGGGGAGGGGTGTTGGTTGGGTTGGGTTTTGGTAGTCTTTTTCTATTTGGGTTCTTTGGGTGTTCTTTTGTTTATACACACACGCTCGTATACACATGTATACGCACGTACATACATACACAAACACACATACACACTTACATATACACATACACACACGCACACACACATATATGTATATATACACATATATATGTGTGTGTGTG
>NC_091584.1:5739179-5744179 GCF_042767895.1 Penaeus vannamei | reverse complement strand
CTCTATCCTTTTCCCCTTTCTCCTGTTCATCCTTTCGTCCTTTCTCTCTTTCCCCCTTTTCCCTCTTTTCGTCCCAAAAGGAACGAGAACTACCGCAGTCTTATCTCCTTATTTGGCAAGTGGGCGGTTTTCGGTGGGCGGTTTTGTGGTCACTTTGCCTCCTGTGGGCGTGGCCGGTGTGTGTGTGGGGATAGGGAGGGATGGAGAGAGAGAGAGAGAGAGAGAGAGAGAGAGAGAGAGAGAGAGAGAGAGAGAGAGAGAGAGAGAGGGAGGGAGGGAGGGAGGGAGGGAGGGAGGGAGGGAGGGAGAGAGAGAGAGAGAGAGAAAGAAAGAGAGAGAGAGAGAGAGATAGAGAGAGAGAGAGAGAGAGAGAGAGAGAGAGAGAGAGGGGTGGGGGGGGAGGGAGGGAGGGAGGGAGGGAGGAAGGAAGTGGGGGGGGCGAAGGAGGATAGATGAACGGATAGGATGAAGAAGAAGGGAAATGTAGGATAGGCAGAGACGGACAGGAGGAGGGAAGGAGGCGTGGATAGACGAAGAAGTCCGGGCAGGAGGGAAGGGATAGGCAAGCGATAGGCGGGCGAGAGAAGGGCGAGGAGGCCTGACAGGAAGGAAGAGATAAGCGAAGGATAGAGAGAGACGGACAGGAGAAGAGAAGGAGGCGTGGATAGACGAAGAAGTCCGGGCAGGAAGGAAGGTATAAACGAGGGATAGGCGGGCCAGGGACGAGGGAAGGAGGCGTGGATAGACGAAGAAGTCCCGGCAGGATGGAAGGTATAAACGAGGGAGAGACGGACAGGAGAAGAGAAGGAGGCGTGGATAGACGAAGAAGTCCCGGCAGGAGGGATGGGATAGGCGGGCCAGGGACGAGGGAAGGAGGCGAGGGAAGGGCGAGGAGGAGGCCTGGCAGGATCAGTGTCAAGCCAAGGGCGGGACAAACAGGAAGGTCGCCTAGGATAATGGCTTTAATTACCAGGTAAAGGAGCCCGATTTTGCGAGGGTCGGGAAGGCCGGGAAGGGAGGGAGGGAGGGGAGAGGGAGAGGGAGGGAGGGAGAGGAAGGAGGAAGGTGAGGGAGGGGGAAGGGAGGAAGGAGGGGGAAGGGAGGCAGTGAAGGAGGGAGGAGGAGGGAAGGAGGGGGAGGAGGGGGAAGGGAAGGAGGGAGAGGAGGGAGGTGAGAGGGGGAAGGAAGGGAGGTAGAGGAGGCAGTGAAGGAGTGAGGGGATAGAGGGGGAAGGGAAGGGAGGGAGGAAGGAAGGAGGGAGGGGCAGGGAGGAGAGAGAGAGGGAGGGGGAGGGAGGAGGGAAGGAAAAATTTGAACTTAAATCTTATTTTGTTTATAACGAGATTTTACTTAAACATTCATATTCATACATTTAGACAAGGCTGTCTAATAATTACGCAATCATTTTATAAGAGCCTTTTGAAACATTTGTAAGGTTCTGAAATTTGATTTTAGAGAATGTCAACTCATTTAGTAGAGATATAAAGATAGGAGGGGACGGAGGGAAAGGGAAAATGAAGAAGAGGGAGGGATGTTAGGAGGAAAAGGAAGAAAACGAGAGAAGGAGGGAAAGAGAGAAGGATGAACGGGGAAGGAAGGGAAAAGGAGATAAAGGAAGGGGGAGGAAGGGAACAGGCATGGAAGCGGAGAAAGATGGAGAGAGAGAGAAGCGGAGAGGGAAGAGAAAGAGAGAAAGAGATAGAGAGAAAGAAAAAGAGGAAAGAGAGAGAGAGAGAGAGGGAGAGAGAGAGAGAGAGAGAGAGAGAGAGAGAGAGAGAGAGAGAGAGAGAGAGAGAGAGAGAGAAAGAAAGAAAGAGAAAGGGAGAGATTAAAGAGAGAGAGAGAGAGGTAGAGAGAAAGAGAAAAAAAAGAAAGAGAGAGAGAAACCGAAACCGAGAGACAGCGAGACAATGACCGGGAGCAGAAGCGGGGAGGAAATGGCTTCGGTGCTTCACAGAGACTGGGATAATTGTCTTTGTTGTTGGTTCGGGTCATTAGGGAAAGCTAGTTTTCCCGCGCTTTTTTTTAATTCTTTTTATTGCTTTTCCCCCCTTGTTCTTGTTGTTGTTTTTTTTGTTTCATTATTGCGTTTCTTCGTATTTTCTATGTGAGGGGGAGGGGGGAGAGAGAGAGGGAGGGGGAGAGGGAGAGGGAGAGGGGAGAGGGAGAGGGAGGGAGGGAGGGAGGGAGAGAGAGAGAGAGAGAGAGAGAGAGAGAGAGAGAGAGAGAGAAAGAAAGAAAAAAAGAAAGAAAGAAAGAAAGACTGGGATAATTGTCTTTGTTGTTGGTTCGGGTCATTAGGGAAAGCTAGTTTTCCCGCGCTTTTTTTTATTGCTTCCCCCCCCCCCCCTTGTTCTTGTTTTGTTTTCTTTTTTGTTTTTTCTTTATTGCGTTTCTTCGAATTTTCTATGTGAGGGGGAGGGGGGAAGGAGAGGGAGAGGGAGGGGAGAGAGAGAGAGAGAGGGAGAGAGTGGAGAGAGAGAGAGATTTGGATGGAGGGAGAGAAAGAGGTGGGGGTGAAGAGAGAGAGTAGTGTGGGAGAAAGAGTGAGTGTGGGAGAAAGAGAGAGTGGGAGAAAGAGAGAGAGAGAGTGGGAGAAAGAGAGAGAGAGAGTGGGAGAAAGAGAGAGAGTGTGGGAGAAAGAGAGAGAGAGTGGGAGAAAGAGAGAGAGAGTGGGAGAAAGAGAGAGAGAGAGAGGGAGAAAGAGAGAGAGAGAGAGAGAGAGAAGAGAGAGGAAATGTAAGCCAAGATTCCTCCAGCAGGGAAATAGCCAACGTTTCTGTCATGAGGGTGCGGCCGTCCTCGCAATGCCCCCCCCCCTCCAACCTCCGACCCTCTCCTTCCCCCTTACCCATATCCCCCTCCTTTCCCTCCCCTCCACATCTCCCTCCCCCTCCCCCCCTCCCTCCACATCTCCCTCCCCCTCCCCACCATATCTCCTCCCTCCTCCCCGCCATATCTCCTCTCTCCCCGCCATATCTCCCTCCCCCTTCCCCTCTATATCTCCCCTCTCCCTTTCCCCTCCCCCTCCCATATCTCCCTACCAGTACCCCTCTCCCCTTCCATTTCCCTTTAAACCTCCCCCTTCCCCTGTCTCCCCCCCTCCCCCTACTCATCCGCCTTTTCTTATCTTTTTTTATCCCAGTCCCTCCTCCTCCTCCTCCTCCTCCTCCCTCCTCCCTCCTCCTCCTCCTCCCTCCTCCTCCTCCCTCCTCCTCCTCCTCCTCCTCCCCCATCTCCCTCTCTCCTTTCATTTGCCTTTGAACCCCTCTCCTCCAACGCTTAGCCTTCTCGCTCTCTCTCTCTCTCTCTCTCTCTCTCTCTCTCTCTCTCTCTCTCTCTCTCTCTCTCTCTCTCTCTCTCTCTCTCTCTCTCTCTCTCTCTCTCTCTCTCTCTCTCTTCTCTCTCTCTCCCTCCCTCCCTCCCCCTCTCTCCTTCTTCTCTCGCTCTCCCTCCCTCCTCCCTCTCTCCTTCTCTTTCCCCCGCCTACCTGTCATTCTCTCTCTCTATCCTCTACCTCCCTTCTCTCCCTCTCCCCTTTAACCCCTCTCACCCCTCTCCCTCCTCTTCCCCTCATCCTCCATCTTTCCCCTCTCCCCCTCTTCCCCTCTCTCCCTCCCCCCTCTTCCCCTCTCTCCCTCCCCCTCCCCGCCCTCACCACACCCCGCTGAGGGCAATTTAAGATAATCTACCTGCCTTCCTCATCTACCTGCCTCATCTACCTGCCTCATCTACCAGAGCACGCCGGGTCTGAGGGAGTCTTCTCAAGCCGCCCATGAGTGTCTGCCTTGGACCCTTCCGTGGGCGGCTTGTGGGCGGTGTTGCGGTAGATGGGCGTGGGGGAATGGGCGGTGGAAGGAGGAGAGGGGAGAGGGAGGGAGGAAGGCCAGGGGGATGAGGGGGAGGGGTGGTGATGGCGGTCTAATGGGGGGGGTGAGGGTAATGGTTGGGGAATGGTAGGTGGTGGTGGTGGTGATTGTGATGAGAGGGAGGAAGCGGTAACGGCAAGAAAAAATGAAACCAGTTTCTGAGTCTCTCTTTCTTTCTTTTTTTTTTTCTTTCTCTCTTTCTCTCTCTTTTTCTCTTTCTCTCTTTCTCTCTTTCTCTCTTTCTCTCTTTCTCTGTTCTCTCTTCTCTCTTCTCTCTTCGCTCTTCTCTCTTCTCTCTCTCTTTCTCTCTCTGTCTCTCTCTCTGTCTCTCTCTCTCTCTCTCTCTCTCTCTCTCTCTCTCTCTCTCTCTCTCTCTCTCTCTATCTATCTATCTATCTATCTATCTATCTATCTATCTATCTCTATCTATCTGTCTCCCATCTGTCTATCTATCGATCTATCTCTCTATCTCTCTCTCTCTCTCTCTATCTATCTATATCTCTCTCTATCTCTCTATCTCTATCTCTCTCTATCTCTCTATCTCTCTATCTATATCTCTCTCTATCTCTCTATCTCTCTATCTATATCTCTCTATCTCTCTATCTATATCTCTCTCTATCTCTCTATCTCTCTATCTCTCTCTCCCTCCTTCCCTCCTTCCTCCTCCTCTCCCTACCTCTCCCTACCTCCCTCTCTCCCTACCTCCCTCCCTCCCTCCCTCCCTCCTCCCCTGCTCCCCCCCCCTCTCCCTCCCATGGGCTTTACAGTAATGTCCGTTAAGGTCAAAAGGAGCCCATTGTCGTCCGTCTGTCTGTCTGTCTGTCTGTCTGTCTGTCTGTCTGTCATGGCTCCACCGCTGTCATCGTCCAGGTGTCCAAGGAAAGATTTTTATTTTCATTTTGTTCGTTTTTGTTTTTATTCTTTATTTATTTTTTGTTTTGTTTTGGTGAGGGTGGGGCGGTGTGAATCGTATTCCTCCTTTCCCCCCTACTCTTCTTCTTCCTCTTCCTCCTCTTCCCCACTACTTCTCTTCTTCCTCTTCCCCCTGCTCCATTCTCCTCTTCCTCATTTCTCCCCCCCTACTCCTCTTCCTCCTATCCCCCTCTCACTCTTTATTTCCTCCTATTCCCC
>NC_091584.1:5729179-5731679 GCF_042767895.1 Penaeus vannamei | reverse complement strand
TGTTGATGTTTCAGTGGATGCTTCCTTTCTTTTATTTCCTTGTGGACTTGTTTGTCGTTGGACATTTCTCTTGCGTTTGCTGTGCACTCTTTCGCTCTTTTAGGATTTTGTCTCGGATTTCGGGTTGTTGTTTTGCTCCGTCCATCTCCCTTCTTTATTCCTTTTCTCCGCGTGTTTCTTGATACCTTCCTCTCGTCTTCCTCTTTTTTTTCTGGAAGGAAGGAAGAGATGGAGGTAAGGAGGAAAGTGGGGGGAGAGAAGGGAAGAGAGGAAGAGGGGAGGAGAGGAGGAGGGAAGGGAGGGAATGAAGGAGAGAAGGGAAGAGAGGAGGAGGGAAGGGAGGGAATGAAGGAGAGAAGGGAAGAGAGGAAGAGGGGAGAGGAGGAGGGAAGGGAGGGAATGAAGGAGAGAAGGGAGGGAGGGAGGAGGGAAGAGAGGGAAGGAAAGAGAGAAGGGAGAGAGGGAAGGAGGGAAGGGAGGGACGGGGAAAGAGAGATGGGAAGGAGGGAGGAAGAGGGAAAGGAGAGAGGGAAGGAGGGAAGGGAGGGACGGGGAAAGAGAGATGGGAAGGAGGGAGAGAAGGGAGGGAGGGAGGAGGGTTAGGCTCTTTGTTAGATTGGTTTTGCTTTGCTTTTTTTGCTTGAAGTTTTTTTCTTCTTGTTTGGATGGCGTGGATTGTCGTCGTTTTTGTCCGTCATTTTGTTTTATTATAATCTTTCAATTACTTATTTTGTTTTGGATCTGATTATTTTTGATGGCGAGAAGTCGGTGTGTTATGGCGAATGGGAAACGCAGAAGGTGTGTTCACTTTTTGTTCGTTTTGAATTGAATAACATTGAATGTTGAAAAAGAAAACATTTTGCTGCACATTCTCTGTCTGTTTCTATTACACACACACGCGCGTACACACACACACACACACGCGCGTACACACACACACACACACACACACACACACACACACACACACACACACACACACACACACACACACACACACACACACACACGCACGCACGCACGCACACACGCACACACACGCACACACACACGCACACACACACACACACACACACACACACACACACGCACACATGACAACACACACACACACACATGACAACACAATACGACCGTAACGCTTTGTAAGGTAGGAGAGAGGGTAGGGGGAGAGAGGAGGGAAGAGGGGAGAAGGAGGGAGGAGGGGAGAGGGAGGGAGGAGGGGAGAGGGGGTTGTTTGATGTGGTGGTGACTTGTTACATTCCTCCTGTTCTTTGGCTCTGTGGGGGGCGGATGGGGAGGAGGGGGAGGGTGGGAGAGAGGGGGAAGAGGAAAAACGAAGGGGGAGAGAGAGAGAGAGAGAGAGAGAGAGAGAGAGAGAGAGAGAGAGAGAGAGAGAGAGAGAGAGAGAGAGAGAGAGAGAGAGAGAGAGAGAGAGAGAAAGCGAAAGCAAAAGGAATGAGAGACGAGAAGAGAAGAGAAGACAGAGAACAGGAGAGAGGAAAGAGAGGCATGTAAAGGGGGGAATACATACACATGTATATATATTTTATGTACGTATGTATGTATGTATGTACGTACGTATCCATGTGCGCGCCTCCAAGGCCAGCCTGGGACCGCGGCGAGGCCAGGGGCGGGCGTGCGGGCGCGCGTGCGGGCGAGCGGCGACGGCCTCCGGAAATCAGCGATCAGCCGTTTTCGGATTGCCGGAAATAATAACCGTCGGGGAACGATTACTTACTGGACAAACGTCGGGATTTCTTCTTCTTCTCTTTCTCCTTTTTCTTCTTCTTCATGTCCTTCTTCTTTTTCTATTTCTTCTTTTTTTTCTTCTTTTTCTTCTTTTCTTTTTCTTTTTCTTCTTCTTTTTCTTCTTCTTTTTCTTCTCCTTCCTTTTCTTCTTCTTCTTCTTCTATTACTACTGCTGCTGCTTCTTCTTCTTCTTCTTCTTCTTCTTCCTCTTCTATTTCTTCTTCTTCTACTTCTACTTCTACTACTACTACTTCTTCTTCTTCTTCTTCTTCTTCTTCTTCTTCTTCTTCTTCTTCTTCTTCTTCTTCTTCTTCTTCTTCTTCTTCTTCTTTGCTTGATATTATTATTCCCTTTTTTAGTGTGTGTGGGTGCTGGGAGCGGGGGGGAGGGGAAGAGATGAAATGGAAAGCGGGTTTGATTAAAAAAAAAGAAAGTTGTTCGGTGGATAGGCCTATGGAATTTGACTGGTTGTGAGGCCTGGGATTTATTGATGGTTGTGATGGTATTTGTAATGGTAATGGTAGTAATGGTGGTGTGAGTTTTTTTTCTAGGATCTATGGTGATCTCTGTTGATTGATTTGAGTTATCATGACAGTTAAGGGGTTATTTAGTTATTATGACTATTTATTAGTTTAGGTAAGAGTTAAATCATTTAGTTATTATGACTATTATTTTAGGTATGAGTTGAGTCATGTTCTGAAGTGAGACCTGAAACCAGTAGTTGATTTACGATGACGAAGAATGTAGG
>NC_091584.1:5714179-5724179 GCF_042767895.1 Penaeus vannamei | reverse complement strand
TTCCTCACATCGAAGGAAAATAAATCTTTTTGTTGTCACATTAGAGGGAAGGGGAGGGGAGGGAGGACAGGGAAAGGAGGGAGGGGAGGGAAAGGAGGAGGAGAGGTGGGAAAGGAGGGGGGGCAGGGAAAGGAGGAGAAAGGAGGGAAAGGGGGAGGAAGGAAGGGAGGGGAGGGAAATAATTGTCTGCCGAGGAGGAGGAAGGAATGTCTGCCGTCACACAGACTCATGTTGAAGTGAAATTTGCCTCGTCTTGCCTTGGCTTGGTTCGTCTTGCATCGTCTTGCCTTGTCTCGTCTCTCTTGGTTTGCTTCGTGGCTGGTCTTTGGAGAGAGGTCTGTGGGATGAAGAGAGAGAGAGAGAGAGAGAGAGAGAGAGAGAGAGAGAGAGAGAGAGAGAGAGAGAGAGAGAGAGAGAGAGAGAGAGAGAGAGAGAGAGAGAGAGAGAGAGAGACGGGGTGGGTGGGAGGTAGAAAGAAAGAGAGGGAGGGAGGGAGAGAAGGAGAGAGATAGAGACAGACAGACAGGCAGAAGATGGGGCGAAAAGAGAGAAGAATTATAGAACAAGAGGGAGGAAGAGGAGAAAGCGAGAGAGAGACAATGGGAGGGAAAGAACGAACAGAAGGAAAGAGAGAGAAAAAAAAAACTTTTTGTGACGTCATTTTCACGTAAACAACCGTAGATGAAAAATGTCCCCGTTTAACCGATTAAAGGTTCTGATAATGATGATGGTGGTGGTGGTAATGATGGTACTGGTAATGGTAGTGGCGATGGCGGTTGCGGTGATGATAATGATGATGATGGTGGCGGTGGTGGTGGTGGTGATGATAATGATGATGGTGGTGAAGGTGATCCAAGTGGTGGGTTGTGGTGATGGTGATGTAAAAATAATAATGATGATTATAGTGGTGATGATAACGATTGTGGTGATGATGATGGTGGTGGTGGTGACGGTGATCCAAGTGGTGGGTTGTGGTGATGATAGTGAAGATGGTGATGTAATAATAATGATAATGATGATGATAAAAGATAAAATATAAAGGCAATGATGATGATAAAAAATAAACTATATAGGCGGTGATGGTGATGATAAAAAAAAATGAAATATGAAATCGATGGTGGTGATGAGGATGGTGTTGTTAGCGGATGGTGATGATGGGGATGCCGGGGCGCCGGAGCTGCCCTCTTGCGCCGAGTGTCTTAAGAAGGCGCTTGACCTTTTCGAAGCGAGTAGGGGCGTCCGGAGGCTCCTTTTGTCTCCTCTGTTGCCCCCTTCTTTATTCGTCTATCTTTCTTTCTTTTTCTTTTTTTCTCTCTTTTTCTTTCTTTTCTCTTTTTTTTCTTTCGCTTTCTTTCTTTCTTTTCTCTTTCTTTCGCTTTCTTTTTTCTTTTCATCTTCTTCATCTTCTTTCTCTCTTCTTTCTCTCTTCTTCTTCTTCTCTCTCTCTCTCTCTCTCTCTCTCTCTCTCTCTCTCTTTCTCTCTCTCTCTGCGTCATCCCTGTATTCCTGTTCTTTATTTTTACTTATTTATTCTTGTTTTCTTTTTCGTTTCAGCCATCATCTTCACTTATCCTGCTTTATCCTTTTCGCCTTGTCTACGTCTTTCGTCTCTTCTCCTCTTCTTCTTCCTCCTCCTGCATTCTTATTACGTCTTATTATTCATTTTACTCTCTCTTACTTTCCATTTTCCTTTGTTTTCGTCCCCGTTCTTTCTCGTTTTCCTTTTTTTTCTCCTTCCCTCCCCCCTCTACCTCTCCTTCGTATCCTAAGAGAAAGCCGATTAAAAACATCTCCTAACTGGATATTAATTTTTTTTTTCTTGGGGATATTTTATGCAAATATTATGGAAGCTTAATCGTTAGCTTCATTAAAATGTATAAAAGGGAGACCGAGAATGTCTCTCTGTATTACTTTTAAGAACGTTTTGTGCCTGTCAAAGAAATGGGAGGGGGGAGGGGGGGAGGGAGAGGGGGTAGGAGGGGGAGGGAGGGAGAGGGGGAGGGAAGGAGAGGGGGAGGGGGAAGGAGAGGGAGAGGGAGAGGGAGGAAGAGAGGGAGGAGGAGGGAGAGGGGGAGGGGGAGGGAGAGGGAGGGAAAGGGGGAAGAGGAGGGAGAGAGGGAGAGGGAGAGAGGAGGGAGAGGGAGAGGGAGGGAAGGAGGGGGAGGGAGAAGGAGGGAAGGAGGGGGAGGGAGAGAGAGAGGGAGAGGGAGGGAGAAGAGAGAGGGGGAGGGAGGGAAGAGAGAGGGAGAGGGAGGGAGAAGAGAGAGGGAGAGGGAGGGAGAAGAGAGAGGGAGAGGGAGGGAGAAGAGAGGGGAGAGGGAGGGAGAAGAGAGAGGGAGAGGGAAGGAGAAGAGAGGAGAAGAGAGAGAGGGAGAAGAGAGAGAGGGAGAAGAGAGAGAGAGAAGAGAAGAGAGAGAAGAGAAGAGAGCGAAGGGAAGAGAGAGAAGAGAAGAGAGAGAAGAGAAGAGAGAGAAGAGAAGAGAGAGAAGAGAAGAGAGAGAGAGAAGAGAGAGAGAGAAGAGAGAGAGAGAAGAGAGAGAGAGAGAGAGAGAGAGAGAGAGAGAGAGAGAGAGAGAGAGAACGAGAAGCTAAATGAGTGACTTAGACGAGAGAGAGAAAAAGAAAGAGGGAAAAGAGAAACACGTATACCTACCTATCTACACGTACACATATAACCCGCATGTACGTCCATGTACGTATGGGCCGTGCGCGTGTCTTTTCGTGTAGACATAGACGATGAAGACGTCGCTGGACCCGGGAGGAGGAGAAGATATCATTAACGTGTTCCTTTTTGCTCCTTGGCGAGTGGCGGGGCCGCGGGCTATGGGGGAGGAGGCGGAGGAGGGGGGAGGAAGAAGAGGGAGGAGAAAGAGGTTTAAAGGGGGCTGTGGGAGGGGGAGGAGGAGAGGGAGGAGGTGGAGGAGAAGAGGAGGAGGGGGAGGAAGGAGAAAGAGGTTTAAAGGGGGCTGTGGGAGGAGGAGGAGAGGGAGGAAGTGGGGGAGAAGAGGGAGGAGGGGGGGGAAGGAGAAAGAGGTTTAAAGGGGGCTGTGGAGGGGGTGGAGGAGAGTGGGAGGAGGGGGATGATGGGGAGGGAGAAGAAGAAGAGAGAGGTTTAAAGGGGGCTGTGGTAGGGGGTGGAGGAGAGGAAGGGGTGGAGAAGAGGGAGGAGAAAGAGGTTTAATGGGGGCTGTGGGAGGGGGTGGAGGAGAGGGAGGAGGTGGAGGAGAAGAGGGAGGAGGGGAAGGAAGGGAGAAAGAGGTTTGGGGCGGGGGCTGTGGGAGGAGGGGAGGAGAGGGAGGAAGTGGGGGGAGAAGAGGAGGAGGGGGTGAAGGAGAAAGAGGTTTAAAGGGGGCTGTGGGAGGGGGTGGAGGAGAGGGAGGAGAGGGAGGAGGGGGATGATGGGGAGGGAGGAAGAAGAAGAGAGAGGTTTAAAGGGGGTGGGAGGGGGTGGAGGAGAGGGAGGAGGGGGGGAGGAGGAGAGGGAGAAGAGGGTGGAGAAGAGGGAGGAGGGGGAGGGAAGGAGAAAGAGGTTTAAAGGGGGCTGTGGGAGGGGATGGAGGAGAGGGAGGAGGAGAGGGAGAAGGGGGTGGAGAAGAGGGAGGAGGGGGAGGAAGGAGAAGAGGTGGAAAGGGGGAGGAGGAGAGGGAGGAGAAGTGGGAGGAGGGGGAGAGGGAGGAAGAAGAAAGAGATGGAAAGGGGGCTGTGGGAGCAGAAAGGAGAATTAGGGAGAAGGGAGAGGGGTGTAAAGAGGGCGAGGGCTATGGAGGGAGGGAGTAGGAGAAGGAGGGGTGAAGAGGGAAAGCTAAGAATGAAACAAATACAATAAAAAAAAGAAAGAAAAAAAAATTGGGGGAATAATAAGTGCAAAGACGAAGAAAATCCGATTAGAGAGATTATATTTTTTTCTCTCTCTTTTTCTTATTCCTTTTTTCCTGAGTGTCAGGGTGATTTGAGAAAGAAAGGGCGAAGGGAAGGAACAGGAGGGAGAGAGGATTAAAGGGGAAGGGAGGGAGGGAGGGGTGGGGAAAGGGGGAGGGAAGGGAACGGAAGGGAGGGGAGAGAGGATTAAAGGGGGAAGGGAGGGAGGGAGGGGTGGGGAAAGGGAGGGAAGGGAAGGGGAAGGGAATGGAAGGGATGGAGAGAGAGAGATTAAAGGGGAAGGGAGGGAGGGAGGGGTGGGGAAAGGGGAGGGAAAGGAGGGAGGGAGGGGAGTGGGGAAGGGGAAGGAAGAGGAGGAAAGGGAGAGGGAGGATAGGCAAGGATGAAAGAGTGGGGAGGGAGTGAGGAGAAGGGAAGGGAGGAGGAAAGAGGGAGGGAAGGGCAATGGGGGAACAGTAAGGAAGTGAGAGGATGGAGGGAATGGAGAAGGGGAAGAGGAGGAGTAAGGGAGTGGGGAAAGGGGAGAGGAGAAGAGTGAGGGAAGGAGTGGGGAAATGGGTGAGGGAAGGGAGAGGAAGGAGGTAGTGGGGAAAGAGGAGAGAAAGAAGGGAGTGGGGAAAGAGGAGAGAAAGAAGGGAGTGGGGAAAGAGGAGAGAAAGGAGGGAAAGGGTGAGGAAGGAGGGAGGTGGAAAGGGAGAGGCAGGAAGGAGTGGGGAAAGGGGGGAGTGGAAAGAGGAAAGGGTGAAAAGGGAAGAGGAAGGAGGGAATGGGGGGAAGGGGGAGGTAAAGGGCGAGGGAAGGGATAGAGATAGGGCCATGAAAGGGCGCTGTTTGTAGGACGTGAATAATGGATGTTTATGCAGGGAGAGCACGGAAGGGAGAAGGAAATTATTTAAATGGGATTTCTAGGGGGGCCGAGTTTG
Source organism: Penaeus vannamei (assembly GCF_042767895.1). Lineage (NCBI taxonomy): Eukaryota > Metazoa > Arthropoda > Malacostraca > Decapoda > Penaeidae > Penaeus > Penaeus vannamei. Next base: position 5,719,377 of record NC_091584.1, on the reverse strand, counting down.
GTCCCTTTGGAGGCAGGGTGGGGGGGGGGGGTTCTCTTTTTCTCTCTTCTCTTTCTTTCTCTTCTCTTCTCTTCTCTTTCTTTCTTTCTCTCTTTCTTTCTCTCTCTCTCTCTCTCTTTCTCTCTTCTCTTCTCTTTCTCTTCTCTTTCTCTTTCTTTTCTCTTTCTTTCTTCTTTTTCTCTTTCTTTCTTCTTCTCTCTTTCTTCTTCTCTCTTCCTCTCTCTCCTCTCTCTCCTCTCATCTCCTCTCCTCTCTCTCTCTTTCTCTCTTTCTCTCTCTCTCTCTCTCTCTCTCTCTCTCTCTCTCTCTCTCTCTCTCTCTTTCTCTCTTTTGCTTTTCTTCCATTTGCCATTCTATTTATTTCGTTTATTCGCTAACATGACCAGTGAGAGAAAGAGGAGATAGAGAAAATGAAATGAAAATACCGGAAAATGGTAGTAAAAGACAAACCGAGGAATTAATAATGCGAGGAGAGTGGAGGAGGAGAAGAGGGAGTAGGAGGAGGTGGAAGAAGAGGTGAAGGAGGAAAAGGAAGAAAAGGAGGAGGAGAAGGAAGAAGAAGAGGAGGAGAAGGAAGAAGTAGAAGAGGAAAAGGAAGAAGAGGAGGAGGGAGGAGGCGTAGAATTAAGAACAACATGCAAATAAGAGGAAGAAGAGCATATATTGAGGAGGAGGAGTGGGGGGGGGGTGGAGGTCCCGACGCCAAAAACCGTTGTCCCAGCACGCGCCTGAGGGGGTGGGGGGAGGGGGGTGGGAGGAAGAGGGAGCATAATTGTGTCTCGTTATCATAAGCATTCTTTTCTGGCCCTTTCCTTCCTCTTCTTCCTCTTTCCATCCCCTGCTCTCTCTCTCTCTCTCTCTCTATCTATCTATCTATCTATCTCTTTCTCTCTCTATCTATCTATCTATCTATCTATCTATCTATCTCTCTATCTCTCTTTCTCTCTTTCTCTTTCTTCTTTCTCTTTCTCTCTCTCTCTCTCTTCTTTCTCTCTCTCTCTCTCTCTCTCTCTCTCTCTCTCTCTCTCTCTCTCTCTCTCTCTCTCTCTCTCTCTCTCTCTCTCTCTCTCTCTCTCTCTCTCTCCTCCCCCCTCTCCCTCTCCCTCTCCCCCTCCTTCTTTAGTAAAAATTGAATTGATTATAGGAAGTGTAATATTAGTCATGATAGGACCTATGCCTAAGAAAACAGTAGGTCTATACCAAGCGAAGAGGAAGTAGAAGAGAAAATGGTGAAAGAAAAGATGGGAGAAGAAATGAAAGAAAGGCAAGAGAGAGGATGATAAGCGATATAGAAACGGAAAGAAAATAGACAACCAAACTAAACAATACAAAGAAGCAAGAACTCATGAACAAAAAAACAGAGAAACGAGAACAGAAAAAACAAAACAAAGAAGCAAGAACTCGTAAACAAAAACAGAGAAAACCAAAACAAAGAAACAAACAAAAATGAAATACACCAACAACGGTGAGACCGAAAAACGAAATGCAAATTTACGTTTATTTTTGGAAACGTCGAACATCCGGTGTCGATGGGTGTCGGGTGTCGGGTGTCGGGTGTCGGGTGTGTTTCAGCCCGATGTGTGTCACGCGGCCGACCCTGCCGTACTTGGAGCGACTGACACCGCGCCGTGACACCTTGGGACCGTGGCAGGTTTTTGCATGTATTGGGGTATTGTCTCCTGGGCGGTCGTGGTGTCGAATGAGAGTGATGCATACTGTTGTTTTTGTTGTTGATATTATTATTTTTATTTTTATTATTATTATTATTGTTGTTATTATTATTATTATTATTATTATTATTATTATTATTATTATTATTATTATCAGTGTTGTTGTTGTTATTATTAATATTATTATTATTATTATTATTATTATTATTATTATTATTATTATTAGCATCATCATTATTATCGTGATTTAAAAAAAATATACATTCTTTTATTGTTTGATTGCATGTATACCTATTTTACCAAATGAACTTTATTAACAAATATGTTTTCCTCTTTTGCAGGTACGTTGAATCACTCGGAGGAGACATTAATCGTAAGTTAGTAATTGTAATAGTATTATTATTTCTGTTCCTATTATTGTATTATTTTGGTGTCTGTGTATATGTATAGGTATGTGTCTGTATTAGTGTTTTCTCGTCTATGAGTTCTGTTTTTTTTTTCTTTATTTCTTTTTTCTTTTTTTTGGATGTGTTGAAAATATGTAGATGTGTGTGTACTTATTTGTTTGTGTAAGCGTGTGTGTGTGTGTGTCTTGTACTTACATTAGAGTTTATGTTGAAATGTTTATGTAGGTATTTGTAATTAGATTGTGTTTTCCTGCACGTACATGTGTGCGTTTCCACGGACGTCCACGGGTGTCAGCGATTGCGTGTGCGTATCCGGTTCTCAGGCCGGAGAGTCGTCGGTCTCTGCGCATATTAGGTAGTGTTCAATCAGCGATCGGAAACGGACGGGCTCGGCCAATCAGCGGCCAGGATTTACGGCTTCCTCGCGCGGGATTTATGTCCGCCGACCAATCAGGAGGCTGGAGAGCGAGTGATCTCTGACCAATCAGGAAGCAGGATAGCGGTTGATCTTTGACCAATCAGGAGGCGGGAGATCGGTTGATCTTGGACCAATCAGGAGGCGGAGAATGATCGATCTGGGCCAATCAGGAAGCAGCAGAGGGTTTGATCTTGGACCAATCAGGTGGCGGGGAATGATCGATCTGGGCCAATCAGGAAGCAGCAGAGGGTTTGATCTTGGACCAATCAGGAAGCGGGAGAGCGAGTGATCTTTGACCAATCAGGTGGCGGGGAATGATCGATCTGGGCCAATCAGCGATGGGCTCTGGGTTCGTTAATGGCGCCGGATTGATCAGGGAGAATTGAAGGGTCCGGGATGGGAGGGTGGGGGGAGGGGTCGTTCTCGGCGGGGGGGGGTTGTCGTTTTCCGTCCTGTCTGGCGTTTCTTGGTCTTTTTTTTTTGCTTGCTTGTGTTCATTTCTCTTCGTTTCTGTTTCTGTTTTCTCTCTCTCTCTCTCTCTCTCTCTCTCTCTCTCTCTCTCTCTCTCTCTCTCTCTCTCTCTCTCTCTCTCTCTCTCTTTCTCTCTCTCTCTCTCTCTTCTCTCTCTCTCTCTCTCTCTCTCTCTCTCTCTCTCTCTCTCTCTCTCTCTCATCCTGTTTTCCACAGGCCGAGAGAAGAGGAGGGGAGGGGAAGCGGACATAATCACCCCTTTCCTCCTCTTCTCCCTTTCCTCTCCCTCCCCTCCTCCTCCTCTCCTCCCCTTCCTCCTTCCTCTACTCCTTCCTCCCCTCCCCATCCCTCACCTCCCTTCCCTCCCTCAAGGCAACCTCTTCGTCTTGTTGGTGATGATGATGGTGATGGTGATGACCGCGTCTCAGCTTTTACGGCACCGATGACGAATGGTGGTGATGATGATGATGATAGTGACGGCGGTGGTGTAGCCGCGGTTGAATGATGGGGGAGGGTGGGGAGGGGAGGAAGGGAAGGGGAGGGTGGGGAGAAGGAGGGAAAAGGGGAGGGGAGGGGAGGGAAGGAGAATAAGAGAGAAGGGGAGAACAAGGAGGAGAGGGTGAGGAGGGGAGAAGAAGAGAGAAAAGGGGAGAGGAGGGTGGGGATGGAGAGGAAAGGGAGAAGAGAGAAGGGGAGAGCAGGGAGGGGGAGGGTGGGGAAGGGTAGGAAGGGGAGAAGAGAGAAGGGGAGAGGAGGGTGAGGAAGGGGAGGGAAGTTATGAGGTAGGTTGATGAAGGATGATGGGGGGAGGGGGTAAAGGAGGGGGGTGAAGGGGGGTACCTTTGGTAGTGAAGGACCACCCAGAATTTTGGATTGAGGTGTAAGAGGGTGAAAGGGTTGGGGGAGGAGGAGGGGAAGGGGGAGAGCGTGGGGGGGGGGGGGGTTAGAAAGCGTTGACACAGACGTTTGTTTCTAATTACATGTTTGGGGACTTTTTCTTTTTCTTTTTCGTCTCTGTTTCTTCGTCTTCGTCTCCCTGTTCGTCATCTCCTAATTCTTCTTGTTCTTATTCTTCTTCGTCGTCTCCTTCTTTTTTCTTGTCTTTCTTGTCTTTATTTTTATCTGCTGTCTTGAGAAAGAGTGAGTGAGAGAGAGAGAGAGAGCGAGTGAGAGAGAAAAAGAGAGAGAGAGAGAGAAAAAGAGAGAGAGAGAGAGAGAGAGAGAGAGAGAGAGAGAGAGAAAGAGAAAGGCATAAAAGCAAGACACGAAACGTGAAAGAAAGAAAAGATTTATTACAGATCGTATCAGCCATAACTCCTATAGCATCTTCATCACCGCTTACGTCACAGACCGAAACGTAAATAAAAGAAAGAATACGTAAATAAATAGAAACATTAATAAAAGAAAAAACGACTATTTTGGTATGATCGTTTGAGAACCGAAAAAATATTAGATAAAAAAAATCCTTGAGAACCGAAAAAATAGATAAAATATCCTTTACGATTGTTTGAGAACCGAAAAAATATTAGATAAAAAAAATCCTTGAGAACCGAAAAAATAGATAAAATATCCTTTACGATTGTTTGAGAACCGAAAAAATAATGGATAAAAAATCCTTTATGATTGTTGAGAACCCCCCAAAAAAAGGAAAAAAAATAAAAATTCTTTTACGATCGTTTAAGAACCGAAAAAAAAATAGATAAAAATCCCTTACGATCGTTGAGAACCAAAAAAAAAGAAAAAAAAAGATTAAAAATTCTTTTACGATCCTGTAAGAACCGAAAAAATAGATAAAAATATCCCTTACGATCGTTGAGAACCAAAAAAAAAGAAAAAAAAAGATTAAAAATTCTTTTACGATCCTGTAAGAACCGAAAAAATAGATAAAAATATCCCTTACGATCGTTGAGAACCAAAAAAAAAGAAAAAAAAAGATTAAAAATTCTTTTACGATCCTGTAAGAACCGAAAAAATAGATAAAAATATCCCTTACGATTGTTTGAGAACCGAAATTTAGCTGCGATTATTTTCATACGACTGATGGAGACGACCGGTTCGAAACACAGCGGGAATGCGTGATCATGGTCGTTGCTAATAGTGGTCGTAATGGCGTCTAATAGCCAAGCGAGTGAGACAGGTATGGATTAAGCTATTTGAAATGGCTCTCTTAGGGGAGGTGTCTGCGAAGAGGTTTTCTTTCCCAAGGAGAGCGAAGAGAGGAAAGGAAAGGAA
>NC_091584.1:5694179-5709179 GCF_042767895.1 Penaeus vannamei | reverse complement strand
TCTCTCTCTCTCTCTCTCTCTCTCTCTCCCCTCGCACGCTAATTCGTTCTCGTTTTCTCTCACATTTTCGTCATCGTAGTGATAATGATAGTCATTGTAGTGGTGATAATGATGATTTTGGTAATAATGATGGTGATCAAGATACTGAAAATGATAAGGATATTGATGATGGTGGTGTGGTGATAATTATATTGGTAATGGTGGTGATGATGATATTGATAATGATGGTGATGGCGGTGTGGTGATGATGATATTGATGATGGTGGTGTGGTGATAATGATATTGGTAATGATGGTGATGACGGTGTGATGATAATGATATTGGTAATGATGGTGATGACGGTGTGATGGTGATGATATTGGTAATGGTGGTGATGATGATGATGGTGTGATGATGATATTGGTAATGATGGTGATGACGGTGTGATGATAATGATATTGGTAATGATGGTGTGATGATATTGGCAATGATGGTGATGGCGGTGTGGTGATGATGATATTGGTAACGATGGTGATGACGGTGTGGTGATGATAATATTGGCAATGATGGTGATGACGGTGTGGTGATGATATTGGTAATGACGGTGATGATGGTGTGGTGATGATGATATTGGTAATGATGGTGATGATGATGATGATATTGGTAATGACGGTGATGACGGTGTGGTGATGATGATATTGGTAACGATGGTGATGACGGTGTGGTGATGATGATGATATTGGTAATGACGGTGTGGTGATGATATTGGTAATGGTGGTAATGACGGTGTGATGATGATGATATTGGTAATGACGATGATGACGGTGTGGTGATGATGACGATGACGGCACTCAGGAGGCATGCCGATTCTCTCCTTTTTGAGTCTTTCCCATTAATTATTCGTGTGTCCCTTTTTTATGATTTATCCGCGTGACGTGGATGGCTGCCGGGGTCATGTTTTTGCCGCGGGGGAGGAAGAGGGAGGGGAAGGAGGAGGAGGAGGAAGAGGGGGAGAGAGGAGGAGGAGGGGGGAAGGAGGAGGGTGAGGGAGGGGAAGGAGGAGGAGGGAGGAGAAGGGTGAGGGAGGGGAAGGGAGGAAGAGGGAGAGAGAGGAGGAGGAGGGAAGGAGGGAGGAGGAGGGAGGGGAAGGGAGGAGGGGTGAAGGAGGGGGAGGAAGAGGAGAGAGGGAGAGGAGGAGGAGGAGGAGAGGAGGGGAAGGAAGGAGGAGGGAGGGGGGAAGGAGGAGGGTGAGGGAGAGAGGAGGAGGGGTGAAGGAGCAGGAGGACGAGGGAGGGGAAGGAGGAGGAGGGGGGGGGAGGAAGGAGAAGCAGGAGTGAGAGGAAGGAGGAGGAGGGAGGGGAAGGAGGAGGAGTGAGAGGAAGGAGGAGGAGTGAGAGGAAGGAGGAGGAGTGAGAGCAAGGAGGAGGAGTGAGAGCAAGGAGGAGGATGAAGGAGAGAGAAGAAAGGTGAAGGAGGAGGGAAGGTGAAGGGGAGGAGGAGGAGGAAGAGGAAGAGGGATGAGGAGGTGGAGAGAGGGAAGGAGGAGGAGGAGGTGGGAGAGGGGAAGGAGGAGGAGGAAAAGGAGAGAAGATAAGAAAGAACAGGATGGGGAAATTAGAGGAGGAGGAGGAGGAAGGGAGAAGGATGGGGGGAAGGGGAGGAACGATGAAGAGAAGGGGGTTGCGGAAAGAGGAGAAGAGGAAGAGGAATGGAATGAGGGGGAGGAAGAAGATAGAGCGGGGAGAAGAGAAGGGGAGACAGGAAGATAAAGAGGAGGAGGAATAATGAAAACGCTTAATCAGACGTTCTTACTGTGTCACTGTTTGCGTCTTCTTTCTCTTTTTAAATATTTATTTTCTACGTATGATTTACATGTTTACCATCATTATGTACCTGGTTTCCTCTTTTGAATGAGCGAGTGTTTTATTTCTCTCTCTCTCCCTCTCCTTCTCCTTCTCCTCCCCCCTTTCTCTCTCTCTCTCTCTCTCTCTCTCTCTCTCTCTCTCTCTCTCTCTCTCTCTCTCTCTCTCTCTCTCTCTCTCTCTCTCTCTTTCTCTCATCCTCTCTTTCTCTCATCCTCTCTCTCTCTCTCTCTCTCTCATCCTCTCTCTCTCTCTCATCCTCTCTCTCTCTCATCCTCTCTCTCTCTCTCTCTCATCCTCTCTCTATCTCTCTCTCTCATATCTCTCTCTCTCTCTCTCTCTCTCTCTCTCTCTCTCTCTCTCTCTCTCTCTCTCTCTCTCTCTCTCTCTCTCCATTTGTCTTGTGTGCCAAATCCACTTTAGTACGTGTGTGTGTGTGGCCGTGAGTTGAATGGGGATGGGTGGGTGGGTGGGTGTTGGGGGGTGGGGTTAGGGGGTAGGGTTAGGGAAGGTGAAGGGGCAGCAGGGCTGAGTGGTGGGCAAGGGGTGAGGAAGGGGTGGGCGGGGGAGAGGGGAGGAGGGGAGCAAGGGGGGCTGCGGGGTATATGAATGGCCGGCGCTGGCCCATTGATGACAATTGACACCACGACCTTTTGTGAATGGGTGGTACTCTTACACACTCTTTCTCTCTCTCTCTCTCTCTCTCTCTCTCTCTCTCTCTCTCTCTCTCTCTCTCTCTCTCTCTCCCTCTCTCTCTCTCTCTCTCTCTCTCTCTCTCTCGTTTCGTTTCTCTTTCCTTTTATTCTCTCTATCTCTCTATTTATCTGTCTACCTCATTTCCATTCGGCCTTGTTTTATTTTACTGTTTTGTGTGTAAGGTTTATTTGCAATTCTATGTCTTATCTTTAGTTTTTTTTTCTCTTACCCTTGCCCTTTCTCCATCTGTCGCACAATATCAAAAGAGCTGAATAAATGAATAGATAAACGAATTAAGAACAAAAACAAAACGAAGATAACTTGAAATAGAGAGAAGAGAAAGGCACCGGCGGACGCATAGAAAACGGAGGAGGCCAACTTTTGGATTCATATTTGATGCCGTGTTGAAATCGACCTCAGGGGCGGGAAACTGCACGGCCCCTTTTGTGGTGTTGTTTTGTCTTTTTTTCTCTTGCGTCTTTTGTTTTGTTTTCGTGTTTTGTTGTAGTTTGTTGTTTTTTGTTTTGATTTTTGTGTTTATTATCTTGTTTTGAGGTTTTTGTTTTGTTTTGGTGTCTGGGGGAGACAAAAATAATCCTTTTGCATTATTTTTTTTTCTTTTACTTTTCAGATGTGCTGTATTCTACTGGATTTTATTTTTATTTTAGTATTACCGTCGTTGCCTTTTTTGAGTTTTGAGTTTATTTATTTACTTATTTGTTTATTTTTTATTATTATCATCATTTTGTTTAGTTTGTTGGTTCGCTCTTTTTGTGTGACGAGGGAAGAGAGAGGTTGCGCCAGAGGGTTCTGTTAATGACGGTCGTGGCTTCGTTGTGGCGTTTCGTTATTGCGAAGTTCTCTTTTTTTTAAAGGGTTGAGCTTCGTAGAGTAAAAATAGAATAATTAAAAAATGTACAATAGAAATCGTGAATGACTTTGGGTGGTTTGGCCTTGTCCCGGTGATGAGTCAAATGAGGTTTGAATGAGCGAAGTGAGTAAAATGAGTTGAACGAGCGAAGTGAGTAAAATGAGGTTTGAGTGAGCGAAGTGAGTAAGATGAGTTGAATGAGCGAAGTGATTAAAATGAGGTTTGAGTGAGTGAAGTGAGTATAATGAGTTGAATGAGCGAAGTGAGTAAAATGAGTTGAATGAGCGAAGTGAGCAAAATGAGGTTTGAGTGAGCGAAGTGAGTAAAATGAGTTGAATGAGCGAAGTGAGTAAAATGAGTTGAATGAGCGAAGTGAGTAAAATGAGTTGAATGAGCGAAGTGAGTAAAATGAGTTGAATGAGCGAAGTGAGTAAAATGAGTTGAATGAGCGAAGTGAGTAAAATGAGTTGAATGAGCGAAGTGAGGAAATTGAGTTGAATGAGCGAAGTGAGTAAAATGAGTTCTGAGTGAGCGAGGTGAGTAAAATGAGTTTTGAATGAGCGAAGTATGAGAGAGAGAGAGTATGGTTGCTGTCGTTGTGTCATTTTGTCGAGAGTGACACCGGCTTCTGACACCTCATTGACACGCGTGCGGAATTCTGACACCTCAGGGCATGGAGAATGAGAGGAAGAGGAAGGGTGGGGGTGAGGATGGAGGAGGGGATGGGGTGGAGAGGGATGGAGGAATGGGGTGGGGTGGGGATGGAGGAGGGGGTGTGGTGGGGATGGAGGAGGGGGTGGGGTGGGGGTGGGGGTGGGAGGAGTAAATGTTCATTCATGATGGCACACTTTCACGCCCATTCTCGGACCGCGTGGTGGGTACGGGCGGAGTAACACGTGGACGCACGCACGCACACACACACGTGGGTCTCTGTGCTTGGAGGGACGCTTGAGGAGCAGGTGGATCTGTGTGGATAAGGATTTCGCTTTTTTTATATATATATATTACTCTGCCTCTCGAGATTTAGGTTTATTTATTTTCTTTCTTAAATTCTCCTCTTCCTATTTATCGCTATTTATTGTTAATGATCTTCCTCGTAGACAGACAGACACGCACGCACGCACGCACGCACGCACTCACACTGGTCGGCCTTGTGTCCATTCATCTCGACCCCCCCCCCCCTCGCGCATTAAGAGTGACCCGCCCCGGAGCGATGGCCTTATTGAAGAGGGGGTGGGGGGGGGAGGAAACGCCCTTCTCTTCCTTCTTTTCTCCTCCTCCTCCTCTTCCTTCTTCTTCCCTCTCTTCTCCTCTTCTTTTTTCTCTCTTCTCCTCTTCTCTCTTTTCTTCTCTCCTTTCTTCCCTCTTTTCTCCTATTCCTACTTTTGTCTTTACTCCTCTTCTTTCTTCTTCCTTCTCTTCTCCTCTCCTTTCTTCTCTCTTTACTCCTCTTCTTTCTTCTCGTACTGCAATCCTTTCTTCGATCTCTTCTCCTCTTCTTTCTTCTCTCTTCTCTTCTTTCTTCTCTCCTTACTCCTCTCTTTTCTTCTCTCTCTTCTCCTTTTCTTTCTTCCCTCTCTTCTGCTCTCCTTTCTTCTCTCCTTATCCTTCTCTCCTCTCCTATATTTTCTCTATATATCCCTCTTCTCTCCTTTTTTCTCTCCTTTCTCCTTACTCTTCTCTAATTTTCTCTTCTCTCCTTTCCTTCTTCTTCTTCTGTCCTCTCCCATATTTTCTCTCCATATCCCTCTCCTCTCCTTTTTTCTCTCTTTTCTTCTATCCTTATTCCTCTCTTCTCTTCTCTTCTCTTCTTTATGTATCTTCTCTCTCCCATATTCTCTCTACTTATCCCTCTCCTCTTCTCTCTTATTTTCTTCCTCTTCCTCATTCCCACATCCTCCCCTCTTTCCTCTTTCTCGTCCCCACTCCTGCTCCCCCTCCTCCGCCTCTTCTTTTACTTCCCTCTCCTCTCTTTTTTATCTCTTCCTTGTATCTGCTCACCTTCTCCTCCTCTCCCCTCCCTCATCCTCGTCTTCTCTCTCCCTATCTCCTCTTCTCCCCTCATCCTACAGAGAGGCCAATGAAGCAGACTAACCGAGAGATTTCTCTCTCCTCTCTTCTCCTCTTCCTCTTTTTCCTCTTTTCTCTTGTCCCTTTCCTCTTTTCCCTTCTTGACCTTTTCCTCTCTTTCTCTTCTAACACTTTTCCTCTCTTCTCTTCTTCCCCTTTTCCTCTCTTCTCTTCTAACCCTTTCCCTCTCCCCTCATCCCACAGTGAAGCAAATGAAGGAGACTAACAAGAGACTTCCCTCTTCTCTCTTCTCCTCTTACCTTTTTCCTCTCTTCTCTTCTAACCCTTTTCCTCTCTTCTCTTCTTGCCCTTTTCCTCTCTTCTCTTCCAACCCTTTTCCTCGCTTCTCTTCTTCCCCTTTTCCTCTCTTCTCTTCTAACCCCCTCCCTCTCCCCTCATCCCACAGTGAAGCAAATAAAGCAGACTAACAGAGAGACTTCCCTCTTCTCTCTTCTCCTCTTGCTCTTTTTCCTCTCTTTTCTTGCGCTTTTCCTCTCTTCTCTTCTTGCCCATTTCCTCTCTTCTCTTCTTACCCTTTTCCTATCTTCTCTTCCAACCCTATCCTCTCTTCTCTTCTAACCCTTCTCCTCTCTTCTCTTCTTACCCTTTCCCTCTCTTCTCTTCTCTAACCCTTCTCCTCCTCTCTTCTCTTCTTACCCTTTTTCTCTTGCCCTTTTCCTCTCTTCTCTTCTAACCCTTTTCCTCTCTTCTCTTCTAACCCTCTCCCTCTCTTCTCTTCTAACCCTCTCCCTCTCCCCTCATCCCACAGCGAAGCAAATGAAGCAGACTAACAGAGAGACTTCCCTCTTCTCTCTTCTCCTCTTACCTTTTTCCTCTCTTCTCTTCTAACCCTTTTTCCTCTCATCTCTTGCCCTTTTCCTCTCTTCTCTTCTTACCCTCTCCCTCTCCCCTCCTCCCACAGCGAAGCAAATGAAGCAAAACATCAGAATCGATAGAGAGGAATAACTTGCCTGGAGTAACCCGGGCACTACTTTCCTTTCCCGCTGACGGAGGGGCGCGAAGGACAGCTGGCTTGCCCCTCCGCCCGCCCTCTTGCCCTCCTGTCCTCCCGCCCACCCGCCCATCCGCCCATCCGCCCGGCTGCCAAATTTGGGCATTTTTCGTAGCAGAGCGGATGGCGGGGGGTGAGGGGTGGGGGTGGGGTGGGGGGCTAGGAGGGGTGTGATGTTCGTGTTCTTCGGTTTGATGTGTGTTTTGGTTTTGTTATTTTTTGTTTTGTTTTTTTTGTCTGTGGTTATTTATTTATTTATTTATTTATTTATTGTCTGTTCTTGTCTTTTTGTTTTGTTTTGGTCTGTCCTTGTGTCTTTTTGTTTTGTTTTTGGTTTTATTTATTTATTTTTTTTGTTTGTTGTGGTGATTGAGTGTGGTCGTATGTCAGTTTTATTTTATTTATTTTTTTACTTCTCTCGTTATTCCTCATCCTCTTTTATCTTCTTCCTCCTCTCGTTCTCCTCTTCCTCCCTTTCTTTTCCTCCTCCTCCTGTCCCCTTTTCCCCCGCCTCTCTCTCCTCCTCCTCCTCCTTTTCTTCTTCCTTCTCTCGTTTTCCCCTTCCTCTCTTATCTTCCTCCTCCTGTCCCATTTCCCCCGCCTCCTCTCATCTCTTCTTCCTCCTCCTCCTCCTCCTCCTCCTCCTCCTCCTCCTCCTCCTCTTGTTTTTCCTTCACTTTCCTTATTTGGTCATCTCAGTGTACATATCTTCCCCGCCCGTTAGTTCCTCGACGCCCTCGAATCTGGGCGCATTTCCGCGGGCGGCTCTCCCGGCGGGGGCGCGGGCTCGCAGATTTGTGTTTTTTTCGTTTTTTTTTTTTTTCGTTTTTTTTTCACTTTTTGTTTTTGTGTGAGGGCGTTTATATGTGTGTATATATTTGTGTGTGTGTGTGTGTATGTGTGTGTGTGTGTGTGTGTGTGTGTGTGTGTGTGTGTGTGTGTGTATGTGTGTGTGTGTGTGTGTGTGAGAGAGAGAGAGAGAGAGAGAGAGAGAGAGAGAGAGAGAGAGAGAGAGAGAGAGAGAGAGAGAGAGAGAGAGAGAGAGAGAGAGATGGAGAGAGGGAGAGGAGAAGAGAAGAGAAGAGATGGGGAGAGAGAGGGAGAGGAGAGGAGAAGAGATGGAGAGAGGGAGAAAGAGAGAAGAAAGGGAGACTCAGTAACTTATCCTTCCTTACCCAACCCTAGCTTTCACCACTCTTCATTACTGTTCCTTGCCCTACCCTGCCAATCTTACCCTAGCTTACCCTACCATGCCAACTTATTATACCCTTCCCTACCCTACCCTACCCTATCCAACACTACCCTTCCCTTCCCTTCCTTCCTTTCCCTTCTCTTTCCTTTCTATTCCCTTACTCTCCTTTCCCGTCCTGTCCCTTCTTTTTCCTTCCTTTTCCTTTCTCTTCTCTTCCCTTCCCTCCCCTCCCCTTCCTTTTCCTTCCTTTCACTTGACTTCCTTTCTCTTCCCTATCCTACATTACCTATCCTTTCCCTTCCCTCCCCGTCCCTTCCCATCCCTTCCCTTTCCTTCCCGTCCCGCACCTTTCCCGTCCCTTCCCTCCACTACCCTATCCTACCCTACCATACCTTACCCTAATCTTCCAGGCGCCCCCCGTCATTGTAAGCGTCGTCACCATCATCACCACAGTCATCATCACAGTCATCATCGTCATCATCACAGTCATCATAGTCATCATCGCCATCGGTGTCTGCGTGACAGTGTGTTTCTCTCGCCTTTGATGTTTCCGACCCCGGGGTTCGAGGGTTTATTGTTTGGGGAGGGAGGGGAGGGGGAGGAGGGGAGTGGGGATAGGGGTGGGGGAGGGGGAAGGAAGTTGGGGGGGTGGAGTGGGGATAGGGGTGGAGTAGGGGAGTGGGGGAGGAAGTTAGGGAGTGGAGTGGGGATAGGGGTGGAGGAGGAGGGATGGAAGCGGGGGAGTGGGAGAGGAAGGATAGCGGGGGGAGGAGTGGGGATAGGGATCGAGGAGGAGGAGTGGGGATAGGGTGAAGGAGGAGTAGTGGTTGAAGGGGTTAGGGGTGGAGGAGGGAGGAGTATGGGAGGGATTTTAGGGAGAGGGGGCAGGGGAAGGGGGTAAAGGAGGGAGAGGAGGTGAAGTGGGGGGGGGGAGAGTAGGGTAAGGGGAGGCGACGGTAGGGGGGGAGGAAGAGGGGAGGGCATGGGAAAGGGGGGAGAGGGAGAGGGATGGAAAATAGGAAGAGGCAGTGGGAGATTATTGTTATTTTCATCTTGTATTTAGGTTTTTCAGTTTTTTTGTGTGTATGTAGGCCTATGCGAATATGCGTGTGTAGGCCTATGCCCTTTAATTTTTATTCGTAAAATCATTGTTTTTTTTTTATCGTAATTATCAAATGATTTAATTACCATGATTTTAACAGGAAGATGAAAAAGTAAATGAACCACGAAGATAAGAGACCTAATTAGGAAAATGGGGAAAAAAATCAGATAATGATCTAAATAGGCCTAATCAAGACATCAGATTTTTTTTATATGATGATGAACAGAATTTTTTAATTATTATTTTTTTAATAATTAAAATGCCGTGGTTCCAGAAGCTTTCATTCGCCCTTAATAAAGGCGGGGAAAAAATCTTAATATTATTTTTTTTTTAGGAAGTGATAGTGCTGTGATGATGGTGTGTGTGTGTGTGTGTGTGTGTGTGTGTGTGTGTGTGTGTGTGTGTGTGTGTGTGTGTGTGTGTGTGTGTGTGTGTGTGTGTTTATGTATGTATGTATGTATGCGCATGCGTCTGTATAACCATACTGTACACACACACGCACACAGAAATATAAAACCAGCACACACACATCCGCCCCAAATCACAAAAACAAACAGACCATAAATATCTCTATATCTATCTATCTTATATCTTGCAAATATAGCAATGACTCCGCCGGGATATTGCCAACGGAAATCCCAGCCCTCCGGTTTCATAGCCTGTGATTCCATCGGTCGTTTGGTTCTACGAGGCGCGAAAGAAAATGGGAAAAAAATGGCGGGAAAAATGAGCGGTGGTGCATCTTTCTTTTCTGATTTTTGTTTTATTTTTTATTTTTTTGGTGTTCTTATTTTTGGGGTTATTTTGGTTGTTATTGTATTTTGAATTATTTTTTGTTCTTGTTAGTATTATGACTATTGATTATTGTTATTATTACTATTATCATTATCATCATTATCATTATAACATGATCATCCGTTATGTATACTTGTAACGTGTTTATCAGTTATCATTATCATTATATTGTGTAATCTCCAATGAGAAGAGTAAAGAAAAATAAAGTTAAAAATCCTCGAGTCAAGATTGCGAAGCATTTGGCTCGCTCAAGCAGGTGCGAGCAGGTACAATGTTGTTGTTGTTGCTTTTGTTTTTTTATGTGAATTTGCTTGTTGTGGCTCATTTGTTTTTAGTTTTATTTTGTCTTCGTGCTTTTGTTTATTTTATTTTATGTTATTTATTGTTTAATGTTATTCTTTCCTTTGGTTGTTTATTATGGTTTCATTATTTTTATGTTTATATTTAAGATTATTTCTTCATCCCAGTAACCGCGAATATATATATATATATATATATATATATATATATATATATATATATATATATATATATATATATATATATATATATATATATATAATGCGAAACCGGTCACGTGACTTGTGAATTGATATGTTGACAGATCAAGTGTTTATTGGTCACGTGACTGCGGTTAAGGTGCTGGCGACTGCATTTCTTTGTTTTATTTGTGAATTGCGTGATATAGGTTTGGTTTAATAAAGTATTTCAAATTTTTAGAGAGCTTATTTTAACATTCGTTAGTTTATAGGAATATTGACAACTTTGATAACTTTTTTTTCATTATTTTACGTATTTGAGTGAACCCAGTCATTTTTTTTTCTCTGACAAATTATTAAAGGAATAATTTTGTATATGATATCATTTTCGTGGGCACTTGAAAGGGTGGTTGACGTTTGGTAGGCGGCAGAGGCGTGGAGGGGACCTGACAGGCATAATTTGTGAAGGTAAAGTGGTATTCGTTGAGGAGTTGACATATACGAACTTTTTCCCGCGGCGTCTGGCACCATCCCCGCCCTCCGCTGCCATGCCAAACGTACGATTTTTTTTTTCTTTCAAGATTTATTTTTGCTTTGACGAGTGTTGTGTTGTGTTTATATACTTTTTTTTCCCAAAATGTTATCTTAGTGTGTTAATGGTAAGGTAATGGTTGATTCGGTAAGATTCTGGCGTAAAGTGGTTCGAATTTTTTTTTTAGCGTATGTCCTTATGAGATAAAGATGGTGTCCGTTTTAGATGGGTTAACCGGTAAGGAGGTTATCATTAGCGAGGTATTTTCTCCCTGTTCGTGCTATTCATTCGCCAAAGATGAAGGCAGTTGCACCAGCGCTATGATTAATTGCAAGGCAGCGGAGAGCCAATGAGTGTTTATGATTTTTTCGTCTTGTTTTTCTTCTTTTTTACTTCCACTTGTCAGGTGTTTGTAGGACGTAGGATAGGAAATGTATGCTGTATACCTGTTTTTATTGCCGTTTCTCTGTGTGTGTGTGTGTGTTTGTGTGTGTGTGTGTGTGTGTGTGTGTGTGTGTGTGTGTATGTGTGTGTGTGTGTGTGTGTGTGTGTGTTTGTGTACGTGTGTGTGTGTGTGTGTGTGTGTGTGTATGTACACACATCCATCCTCCACCACCTCCTTCTTCTCTTCTTCCTCTTCCTCCCTCATCTTCCTGCTCTTCCTCTTCTTCCTCCCCCTCTTCCACCTCCTCCTCTTCCTCCCTCATCATCCTCTTCCTCATCTCCCTCCTCTTCCTCCCTCTTCATCCTCTTCCTCATCTCCCTCTTCTTCCTCCTCCTCATCCTCTTCCTCATCTCCCTCATTTTCCTCCCTCCTCTTTCTTCTCCTCCACCTTCTCTTCTTCCTCCGTCCTTTTCCTCCTCTTCCTCCTCATCCATCTCCATCCCTCATCCATCAGCATCTCTGCCACGAGAGCGTCTCGGGTGATGATCTGTGGGCGTGGGCGTGAGATACGTGAGAGATGGGGTCTTCGTCCTCTCTTTCGCTCCTTTCGTTCCTCTCTCTGTCCTTCTCCTCTTTCTTTCGTTCTTTCAATTTGCTCTTTCTATTTTATTTCCTTCTTTTTTTATATCTTCTCTCTTCTCCTTTTTCTTCATCTTTCCATCTTTCCATCATTCTCTCCTTCTCTCGTTCCTGCATTCCCCTCTTTCTCTTCTTCCTTACTTCCCTTCCTTCCTTCTCCTCTCTTCCGCTTCTTGCTCCGCCCTTCCTCCCTCCTTCCCTCCTTCATCTCCCTCTCTTCTGCCGCTCCCCTTCCTCTCCTCCCTCAACTCCCTCCCCCTTCCCCCTTCAACCACCTCCTCCCTCCCTCTCCCTCCCTCAACCACCTCCCCTCCCTCTCCCTCCTCAACCACCTCCCTCCCTCTCCCTCCCTCCTTCCTTGCCCCCTCATGTCCCTCGTGTGAGATTCGTTTCAGTGCTATAGGAAGGCGAGATAAAGTTGTCTTCCTTTTCTTCTTCCTCTTCTCTTTTCTTATTTCGTCTTCTGAATTTTCTTATTTTTCTGTTCTTCCTCCTCTTCCACGCCATCCTCATCCTCTTTTCGTCCCATCCCTATTCCTCTCCGCCTTTTCTCTCCCTCTCCCTACTCCTCTCCCTCCCTCACCCCGCCCTGGCTGGACCTTACCCCCCCTACCCCCCTCGCCCTGGCTGGGCCTTGCCCCCCCCTTACCCCCTCCCCCTCTTTCCCCTTCGCCCTGGCTGGCCCTTACCCCCTCTCCCCTTACCCTCCTCGCCCTGGCTGGCCCTTACCCCCTCCCCCTCTTACCCCCCCTCGCCCTGGCTGGACCTTGCCCGCCCGTCAACACTCCACGCCCTGAAATAGTACCTACGCACGCCCGCCCGCGCCCACGTTCACTTCACCCTCCCTTGACGGGGATCTGTGGCCTGCGATGAACGCCTTCCTTGCCCCTGTCATAGGCGCGGTGTCTCTGGTTCTCTGGTTCTCTCGCTTCGTCTTTCTCTCTCTGGTTCTCTCGCCTTGTCTTTGGTTCTCTGGTTCTCTCGCCTTGTCTTTGGTTCTCTGGTTCTCTCGCTTCGTCTTTCTCTCTCTGGTTCTCTCGCCTTGTCTTTGGTTCTCTGGTTCTCTCGCCTTGTCTTTGGTTCTCTGGTTCTCTCGCCTTGTCTTTCTCTCTCTGGTTCTCTCGCCTTGTCTTTGGTTCTCTGGTTCTCTCGCCTTGTCTTTCTCTCTCTGGTTCTCTCGCCTTGTCTTTGGTTCTCTGGTTCTCTCGCCTTGTCTTTCTCTCTCTGGTTCTCTGAGTGTCTATATATTTTGTTTATGGTCTGCGTTTGTTCTGGTTCTCTCGTCTTGTCTTTGGTTCTCTGGTTCTCTCGCCTTGTCTTTCTCTCTCTGGTTCTCTCGCTTTGTCTTTGGTTCTCTGGTTCTCTCGCCTTGTCTTTCTCTCTCTGGTTCTCTGTGTGTCTATATATTTTGTTTATGGTCTGCGTTTGTTCTGGTTGCTGTTTTGTCTTTGTTCTGTCGTTGGTCTCTCTCTGTTCTCTCTTTTCTCTATATATTCTGTACTCTCTCTCCTCTCTTATCTCCCTTTTCTCTCTTTGTTCTCTCTTTTGGTTCTCCCTCTCTCTCTCTCTCTCTCTCTCTCTCTCTCTCTCTCTCTCTCTCTCTCTCTCTCTCTCTCTCTCTCTCTCTCTCTCTCTCTCTCTCTCTCTCTCTCTCTCTCTCTCTCTCTCTCTCTCTCTCTCTCTCTCTCTCTCCCTCTCCCTCTCTCTCCTCTCCCTCCTCTCCCTCTCCCCTCTCTCCCTCTCTCCCTCTCTCCCTCCCTCCCTCCCTCCCTTTCTCCCTCCCTCCCTCTCCTTCCCATCCTCCTCCTCCTCCTACTCCTACTCATACTCATTATCCCCCTCCCTCTCTCCCTTCCTATCTCCCTCCTCTTTCTCATTCCCATCGTCCCTCCCCCTTCCTATCGTCCCTCCCTCTCTCCCTTCCTATCGTCCCTCCTTTTCCTCGTCCGTCGTCCCCTTCCTCCCCCTCCCCCTTCCTATCGTCCCTCCCCCCTCCTCCCTCCCCCTTCCTATCGTCCCTCCTTTTATTCCTCGTCCGTCGGGCCTCCCTTCGTGTCTATCAAAACATAATTCGCGGCTTCATCGGGCGGGATCAGGTGTTGTAGGCCTATGGGCGGCGTTAAGTGATTAATGGGACAGGCGCTCCGTTTTATAGGCCTGCCTTCGGTGGTGATGACGTCATGTAGGGTCTTTATTATTTTTGTAGTTTGGGCTTGGTTGGTGTTTTTATTTATTTATTTATTTTTATTATTACTTGTTGTTTTGTTGTTGTTGTTGATTTTTTGTTTGTTTGTTATTTTTCTTGTTCTTTTTTATGGTTGTGCTCGTTTGTTTGTTTTTTTGTTGTTTTCTTTTTTTTTTATTGGTGTTCGTTTGCTTTTGATTTCTTATCTGTGGTTGTTATTTTGTTATTTTGCTAGTTATTGTTGTTTTGTTGTGTATGCATTTATTTTTGTTTCAGTTCAGTTAGCAGGAGTGATTTCGTTTGTGTAATGTTAAGGAGTGAAAGAGAGTGAAAGAGAGAGAGCGAGAGAGAGAGCGAGAGAGAGAGAGAGAGAGAGAGAGAGAGAGAGAGAGGGAGACGATGAGAGAGAGAGAGAGATTAGGATAGAGAGAGAGAGAAAGAGAGAGAGAGAGAGGGAGGGAGGGAGGGAGGGAGGGAGGAGGGAGGAGGGAGGCGGTGGTGGGTTCAGAGGGAAGAAAAAACAGCAAGAAATAGAGGAAAGGAGACCGGAAAAGAAAAACATAAGAGACTGAGAGAGAGAGGAAGGAAGGAAGGAAAGCGAGAAGGGAAGAGGGAGAGGGAGAGAGAGAGGGAGAAACAAGGTCACGCAGCTCGTGTTTTCGTCTAATCACGGTTCAGTTACCTGCTTAACTACCCCCCCTCTCCCCCCTTCCCCCCTTCCCCCCTCGTTTAGAGTCACCGTGACCCTTCATTATCATAAGTCCGTGTCCTTCGGTTCCGTCACGCCTGTTGCCTCGCACCCTTTTCTCTCTCTCTCTCTCTGCTGCTTCTTCTCCTCTTTTTCTCTTTCTCTCGGCTGCTTATTCTTCTCTTTATCTCTGCTTCTTCTTCTTCTCTTTCTCTAGGCTGCTTCTTCTTATCTTTCTGTCTGCTGCTTCTTCTCCTCTTCTTCTCTTTCTCTCTGCTGCTTCTTCTTCTCCTCTTCTTCTTCTCTTTCTCTCGGCTGCTGCTTCTTCTCCTCTTCTTCTCTTTCTCTCGGCTGCTTCTTCTTCTCTTTCTCTCGGCTGCTTCTTCTCTTTCTTTCTGCTCCTTCTTCTTCCTCTTCTCTCGGCTGCTTCTTCTCTTTCTTTCTGCTCCTTCTTCTTCCTCTTCTCTCGGCTGCTTCTTCTTCTTCTCTTTCTCTCGGCTGCTTCTTCTCTTT
>NC_091584.1:5686679-5689179 GCF_042767895.1 Penaeus vannamei | reverse complement strand
GCTGCAAGAATCTCATTTGCATATAAATTTTTACCTTTATTGCGATAATTAAATGCAAATATTATTTCCAGGTATGTATGTGCGGCGGCGAGAAGGGGGGAGGCCGACCGCGTGCAACAAACATACGCACGCACATGTGGCAGAGGCGGGTGGTATGTACGTGGTATGTGGTATGTGGTAGAGGCAGGGTTTTAATGCTGCTTTAAAACTGTAATTAGTGTCAGTATTATGTGTTGTTTTTTGTTGTTGTTGTTATTGTTGTTGTTATGGTACCCTTATTTTTATTGTTATTGAGATTTGTTGTTGTTATTATCATTACTGACATTTTTATCGTCCTTCTCCTTATCACGATAATTTATTATTATTATTATTATAATTATTATTAGTTTTATTGCTGTTGTTCTGGTTTTCTACCACCAAGTCATCAACATCAGAAATAAATTCTTTCTCTTTCGCTCTCTTTACCTCCCTTCCTTCTCCTGTTTCTCCCTCTTCTCTCCTCTCACTCCCTCTCCCTTCCTCCTCTTCCCCCTCCCCCCTCTCCCTTCCTCCTCTTCCCTCCTCTCCCTTCCTCCCCTTCCCCCCTCTCCCTTCCTCCCCTTCCCCTTCCCTCCTCTCCCTTCCTCCCCTTCCCCTTCCTCTTACAACGACATATAAGGGTTCATGCCACGTCACAGGAACGATAAGTCACGTTCGTTGGATGAATGGATATGACAATTATGCCATATCGGTAAGAGGGAGGGAGAGAGAGGGGGAGGGGGTGGGAGGTGGGGGTGGGTGGGAATGGGAGAGGAGGATGGGGAGGGGCAGGGGGATGGGAGGTGGGGGTGGGTGGGAAAGGGAGAGGAGGATGGGGAGGGAGGAGGGGAAAGGAGGAGAGGAGGAGAGAGAGAGGAAAGAATAGAGAGGAGGAGAGGGAAGGGGAGGAGAGGGAAAGGGGGAGGAGAGGAAGGAGAGGAGAGGGAGAGTGGGAAGGGGAGGGAGAGGGGAAGAAGAGGAAGAGGAAGAGGAAGATGGGGTAAGGAGAGGAAGAGGAAAATGGGGAAGGAGAGGAAGAGAAAGATGGGGAAGGAGAGGGAGAGGAGGAAAGAGAGGAAGAACTGGAAAGAGAGGATAAAGTGGAAAGAGGGACGGAGAGCAAGAGGGGGGAGGAAAAGAAGGAGAAAGAGAGAGAGAAAGGAGGAAGAGAGAGCGAGAGGGGGCATGGTGAAGAAGAGAGGGTTAGAGAGAGAGAGACAGAGACAGAGACAAATGCAGAAAGGGAGAAAGAGAGTCGTGGAAAAAAGAATAAAGAGAACGAGACGCCAGCGGCCTCGTTCATTCATCCTTCCATTCATTCACAAAGAGGAAGGAGAGGGGGGGAGGGGGAGGTACCGACGAAGGGAAGGGAAGGGGGGAGTTGGGGGGGGGGTGGAGGGGAGGGGGAAGGTCAGACCCCGCCTCCTTTAGTGCCAAGAAAGCTATTTGCTGCTTATTACCAAGTCCTCATAAGGCAGTGCGTGTGATAAGGGCGTGTCGCTTATCTGCGCGCGTTATCTCTTATGAGGGGCGTGGGTGGGCGGGAGGGGGAGGGGTGGTAGGGGACGGGAGGAGGGGAGGGGGCAAAGGGGAGAGGGTGTGGGTGAAAGGAAGGAGGGGGTAGGGTTGAGAGGAGGTGGTAGGGGTGGAAGTGAGGGGGTAGGGGAGGGAGGGTGTATAGGGTGAGAGGAAGGGGGTAGGGGTGGGAGGAGGGGAGGGGTATAGGGTGAGAGGAGGGGGGTAGGGGGTGGGGAGTAGGGGGAGGGGGTGTAGGATGAAAGGAGGGGGATAGGGGTGGGAGGAGGAGAAGGAGGGGTAGGGTGTGGGTAGGAGAGGGGGGCGAAGGGGGAAGGGCAGGGAGCGATAGTCTAATGAGTGGTTGACCTTATATGAATGTGAGAAGGGGAGGGGGAGGGGGAGGGGGTGGGAGAGTGAGTCGTGGCGGGTGGCATTTTCAGGGGGAGGAGGGGGAGGTTGAGTGTGGCATTGCGGGTTTTCTCTTTGTGTCGTTAAGTGCTTTCTCTTATTTCTCCTACTTTCTCTATTTTCTCTCTCTCTCTCTCTCTCTCTCTCTCTCTCTCTCTCTCTCTCTCTCTCTCTCTCTCTCTCTCTCTCTCTCTCTCTCTCTCTCTCTCTCTCTCTTTCTTTTCTTTCTGTCTCTCTCTGTTTCTTTCTCTTCGCTTTCTCTCTCTCTCTCTCTCTCTCTCTCTCTCTCTCTCTCTCTCTCTCTCTCTCTCTCTCTCTCTCTCTCTCTCTCTCTCTCTCTCTCTCTCTCTCTCTCTCCTCTCACCCTCTCTCTCCTCCTCTCTCTCCTCTCTCTCTCTCTTTCTCTCTCTCTCTCTCTCTCTCTCTCTCTCTCTCTCTCTCTCTCTCTCTCTCTCTCTCTCTCTCTCTCTCTCTCTCTCTCTCTCTCTCTCTCTGTCTCTCTTTTTTTTTTTTTGTATGATTTTTTTGTTATCTTAATCTCGTTCGTCCTCCTTGC
>NC_091584.1:5674179-5681679 GCF_042767895.1 Penaeus vannamei | reverse complement strand
CCTCTCCGTCTCCCTCTCCCTCACCGCCCGAGCAGCAACACCCGGCCGAAGCGAGCGAGTTGCGCCAGCGAGTCGGGCGTGAAGAGCGAGCGCGAACCAGTTAGTGTTGTCGCTACATTAGGCATTCAGGCGGCCGGGGGTTTTGCCTTTCCCAAATGTGGACCTCCGATGCCCGAGAGAGAGAGAGAGAGAGGGAGAGAGGGAGAGGGGGAGAGAGAGGGAGGGAGAGGAAGAGGGGGAGAGAGGGAGGGAGGGAGAGGGAGAGGAGGTGGGAGGGAGGGAGGAGAGAGGAGGTTGGGAGGGGGAAGGGGGAGGAGAGGGAGAGGGAGAGAGAGAGAGAGGGAGAGGGAGAGGGGGGTTGTTTGGGGAATGGGGGGAGGGAGGGAGGAGAGAGGGGGAGAAGAGAGGGGGTGAGGGGGTAGGAGGGCGGGGTGGGATGGGGAAGGAAAGGGGTGGGGGTGGGAAGAGGTGTTTGTGTGCGTGTGTTGGGGGATGGTTGGGAAGTGGGGAGGGGGGGGTATCGGTAGGGGTGGGGGGTGAGGGTGTGTGTTGAGGAGGAGGGAGGGAGAGAAAGAGAAACAGACAGACAGAGACAGAGATAGATAGATAGTTGGACAGACTGACAAACACACATAGACATCCTGAAAGGAATTGATAGAAAAACAATCAGCTCGAGAGAGAGAGAGAGAGAGAGAAAGAAAAAGAGAAGGAGAGACAGAGAGAGAGAGAGAGAGAGAGAGAGAGAGAGAGAGAGAGAGAGAGAGAGAGAGAGAGAGAGGGAGAGCGAAAGAGAAAGAGAAAGAGAAAGAGCAAGAGCAAGAGCAAGAAATAGAGAGAGAGAAAGAAGAAGGAGAGAGGCCTGGCTGTCGTGTCCGCCCAAGGTCCTCCAGCTCAGACGCCGCACGAGTGAGCACCAACACGTCAGAGATCATCAGCTGATGAGGCAAGAAGGGGGAGAGAGAATGAATGGGGAAGGAGGAGGAGGAGGAGGAGGAGGAGGAGGAGGAGGAGGAGGAGGAGGGAGGAGGAGGAGGAGGAGGAGGAGGAGGAGGAGGAGGAGGAGGAGGAGGAGGAGGAGGAGGAGGAGGAGGAGGAGGAGGAAAGAGATGAATGAAAGAGGAGGGTAAAGTCTGAATGGTTAGTGGAATGAAGGAATGAAGGAAAGAGGAAACTGGCGAGTGAAATGGTGAAGGAATCATTGGATAAATGAAGGGTGGAAGGAAAGGATGAATGAAAGAGAAGGGCAAAATGTGAATGAATAGAAAATTGAAAGAATGAGGGAATAGATGGCTAAAGGAGCTGATGAATTAGATAATTAAATGAATCGGTAGATAGATGAAGGATAGAAGGGAAAAGATGAATGGAAAGAGACGAAGGTGAGACTTGAATGAATCGATATATGAATGAATTGGCGACCGGAAAGGTGAATCAGTGAAATCATGAATGAAATAGTGGAAGTTGTGGGCGACTAAACAGGAGAGTGCATTCATGAAAGAACTCGCCCGTGAATTAAAAATGGAATGAATGAAGGGACGAATAAGGAGAGAGAGAGAGAGAGAGAGAGAGAGAAGAGAGAGAGAGAGAGAGAGAGAGAGAGAGAGAGAGAGAGAGAGAGAGAGAGAGAGAGAGAGAGAGAGAGAGAGAGAGAGAGAGAGAGAGAGAGAGAGAGAAATAAGGGAAAGGATAATAACCTCACGATTTGAACGAGTGAAACGGCGGGGGCGTCGAATGAACTCTCGAAGGAATAAATAAACTTCACAAATACGTTAATACACGAGCAGATGAATGAAGAAAAGAGAAGTTAGAGAGTGAATGAATGGTGCTTTTTTTTCCTTTTTTCCCCCCAAAACAAGGAGTATAATGAAACGGTATTTATGACTGCCCGTGTTTTCAGGCGTGTGTCGGAATACATTGGCACTGTGCATGGAGTGCCACCGGGTCGGGAGGGGGTAGGGGATGGGCAGGGAGGGGTATGGACGGGGGGCTCCAGGGGATGGGCAGGGAGGGGTATGGGGGGGGGATGGGCAGGGAGGGGTATGGACGGGGGCTCCAGGGGATGGGCAGGGAGGGGTATGGGGGGCTCCAGGGGATGGGCAGGGAGGGGTATGGGGGAGGGGGGCTCCAGGTGGCATAATGTACTCTAGGGTGCCTAAGGGAAGGGGGTGGGTGTAGGGGAGGAGGAAGGGAAGGGGTTAGGGGAAGGGGGAGAAGAGGGTGTAGGACAGGAAAAGAGGGGATAGGAAGAGGGGAGAAAGAGGAGAATAATTTGAATTGGGTAAAGGAGAGGAGAGTGATAAGGGAGAATATGGATAAGGTAAAGAAGAGGAAGAGGGGAAGGAAAGGTAAAGAGAGAGAATGAAAGGGAAGGGAAAATAAGAGGAAGAGGGGAGAAAGGAGAGATAAGGCATGGAGGAAGAGGGGACAAAGGAGAGATAAGGCATGGTGGGAGAGAGTGGAAGAGGATAAGAGAAAGAAAAAGAGAGGAGGAAGGGGCAAGAGAAGAGAAAAAACAAAGGAAGAGGAAGAAAAGGGAAAGGAAAATGGGATAGAGGAGGAGAAAATGAAAAGGCATAGGAGAGAGAGGAGGGAGAGGGAAAATGACAGGAAGAGGGGACAAGGTAAAAGACGAAGGAGAGAAAGATGGCACCAAAGGGGAAAGAAAAGGAGACAGAGAAGGAGGAAAATGAGAGGAAAGGGGAGAAAGGAAAAGACATAGATGGGGGGGAGGGGGAAAGGGAAAATGGACACGAGGAAGAGGAGGAAAGTAGCGCCAGCCAAGCGACAGGTGAATACGTCGGGAAAGTTAATGAGCTGTAGAGGGCCATTTTGGAGGGGTGGGGGTGAGGGGTGGGGGTGAGGGGTGAGGTTGGGTGGTTGAAGGGGGAAAGTAATGCGGGGGGGGTTGTTGTTGTTGTTGTTGTTGTTTTTCTTTCTTTCTTTTTTTCTTTTTTAATTGTCTTTGGTATATTTCTCCTTCGTCTTGTTATTATTTTTTTGTTTTGTTTTTCTTCTTGGTATCTTTCTTCTCATTTTTCTTGATAATCTTGGTCGTCGTCTTCGTCTTCTTCTTCTTCTTTTCTTCTTCCTCCTCCTTTCCTCCTTTCTTCTTCCTCCTCCTCCTCCTCCTCGTTTCCTTCTCTTCCTCCTCGTTTCCTTCTCTTCCTCCTCCTCCTACTTTCCTCCTCCTTTCTTACTCTTAATCCTCCTTTTCTCCTCCTATTTTCCCCTCATTCCTCCCAAACCCGAAAGCAGAAATAAACCAAGAAATTGATAATAAGTCAGGAAAAGGAATGGGGAATAGGAGAGCCAAGGAAATAATAATGATGATGAAATAGGAAGATGACGAAGACTGGGATTTTGAAAGGGAAATGGTAATGGACGAGAATGCTTATTTTATTATTATTATTATTTTTTTATTATTGGCTTTAGTAGATGTAGTATTGTTATTATTATTGTGTTATTATTATTATTATTATTACCATTATTATTGCTATTATTATTATTATCATTATTATTATTAATATTATTATTGTTGTTGTTATTATTATTATTATTATTATTATTATTATTATTATTATTATCGTTATTATTATTATTATTATTATCATCATCATCATTACTATTACCATTATTATTGCAATTATTATTCATATTTTTTTATTGTTATTTGATGAATCGGATATAAAAGTTGAGGGAAGAGATGGATTTCGTGGATGGGTAGATTGTGGATTGGGCGAGTGGATGGTGGGTGGATTATTTGGTTGGAAGTGGATGGGGTCGATTAGCGTTGATGAAGTCTCTTTCTCTATCTATCTATCTGTCTGTCTGTCTATCTATCTCACTATCTCTCTCTCTCTCTTTCTATCTGTCTATCTATCAATCTGTCTGTCTATCTATCTCACTATCTCTCTCTCTCTTTCTCTCCTCACTCCTCACTTCTCTCTCTCTCCTCTCCTCACTTCTCTCTCTCTCCTCACTTCTCACTCTCTCTCTCTCTCTCTCTCTCTCTCTCTCTCTCTCCTCTCATTCTCTCTCTCTCTCTCTCTCTCTCTCTCTCTCTCTCTCTCTCTCTCTCTCTCTCTCTCTCTCCCCCCCCCCCCAACCAAGGATGCGAAGACCCGGATGCGCTCGCGAGGCGGCCGGGCCAGCGCGGGGCAGGCTTCGAGGCGGGTCGTAAGGGCGAAGATCCCCTTCTTGCGCTGTGGCATTTTGACCCGTACGGACGGCGACTTATCACGGGTTATTTACCTTTCAAAGCGCTGAAACTCTGGAGGAATTTCTTTATTTACTTTGTTTTTTTTTTTTCGTCTTTTTTTTTTTTCCTTAATGGGGAGGGGGGAGGGGGGAGGGGGAGGGGGGTCGCTTTCGTTGTCTTTTTCATTTCTTCTTTGTTTTTCTTTTTCGTTCTTGTATTCTTTGAGTTTTTTTATCGTCTTGTTTCTAGGCTTTATTTTTTTACCCCTATCTATTTTTTTTTACTCTCTAATTCCTTCCTTCGGTTTAACTTTTTATCATTCCTTTCTTCTCTTCTCCTCCTCCGTCTCCTCCTTTCGTCTCTTTCCTTCTCCTTCTTTCCATGACTAACAAAGGTAATCAACAAGTGTCATATTCTTGTCAAAACACGTCATACAGCTTGTTAATTTTTCTTATATTTATATCTTTATTTATTTAGTTTTATTCTGTCGTGCAAGGAAATATTTTTCACTTCGGAAACACCCAACACAAAACAAAAACAAATTAAAGGCCAATGTAAATCACTTGTTATTTATTTTATTTTTCCTTTTTTTTCTTTTCTTTTTGTTCTTCTTATTGTTCATTTCTTTTTGTTCTTGTTATTGTTCTCTTCTTTTTGTTTTTGGTATTGTTCTTTTCTTTTTTTCTTGTTATTGTTATTTTATTTTTGTTCTTGTTCTTGTTATTGTTGTTTTCTTTTTGTTATTATTCTTTTCTTTTTGTTCTTATTAGTCTTTTCTTTTTGTTCTTGTTATTCTTTTCTTTTTGTTCTTGTTATTGTTCTCCTGTGAGCGGGGGCATTACACGGCTTGGTCGAGTGAGGGGCCCCGGGGCGATTGATGTGGTGGGGGGGCGGGGTATGCGGAGGGGGGGGGGGGGGGAGATGATGCCCCTGGGTACGTCATTCCAGCCTGCGGTCAGGGTACATGCACTGCAGAGAGCGGAGATGAGGGGGGGGGGGGGGGGAGGAGGAGAGGGAGAGGGGGAGGGGGAGGGAGAAGAGAGTGAGGAAGAGGGAAGAGAGTGAGGAAAGATGAGGAAGAGGAGAGTGGGGGGAGAGAGAGAGAGAGAGTGAGGAAGAGTGAGGGAGAGAGGAGAGAGAGGGAAGAGTTAGAGAGAGAGAGAGAGAGAGAGAGAGAGAGAGAGAGAGAGAGAGAGAGAGAGAGAGAGAGAGAGAGAGAGAGAGAGAGAGAGAGAGAGAGGAAGAGAGAGAGAGAGGAAAAAGAAGACATACAGACAGACAGAGATGAGTTGTAGAGAGTACGGGGGTAAGAGAAGTGATCTAAACGTTTCCAATTTATTTATACATAATGCTCGTCTAATCGCTAAATCTAATTTGATGTATCATTAAATGGGCAATGACTGAATTCCCGGAGTTTTGATGTTTACACTGGCCTCAGCCTCTCCTCATTCTGCTACTGCTGCTCCTCCTCATACTCCTCCTTAATACTTCTCGTTCTTCTCGTTCTCCTCCTCCTGCTTCTTTATCTTCTACTCCTCCTCCTTCTACTTCTTCTCCTCCTCCTCTTCCTCCCCCCCTACTTCTCCTCCTACTCCTTCTCCTCCTCCTTCCTCCCCTCCAACACCTCCTCCCTCCGCGCTCCTCCCTCCTTCCTCCTCCTCCTCCCCCTCCTCCTCCTTCTCCTCCTCTCCTCCCTCCTCCTCCTCCTCCTCCTCCTCCTCCTCCTCCTCCTCCTCCTCCCCCACTCCTCCTCCTCCTCCCCCACTCCTCCTCCTCCCCCCCCTCTGCTCCAACCTTGGCATTCTACTGCCCATTGCTCCCTTCGAGGCTGGTGGGACAAGTTGGTACTGGGGGGTTGGGGGGGGGGGGGCAGAGGTGGAGGTGGTGGGTGGGGAGGTGGGTGGGGGTAGGAGTGGTTGGTAATAAACATTCTCTCATCTTCACTCTTTCTCTCTTTTTGGCTGTTCTCTCTTTAGTTTTTTTTCCTTCTTCACACACACACACACACACACACACACACACACACACACACACACACACACACACACACACACACACAGAGAGAGAGAGAGAGAGAGAGAGAGAGAGAGAGAGAGAGAGAGAGAGAGAGAGTGAGAGGGGGGGAGAACGAGAGAGAGAGAGAGAGAGAGAGAGAGAGAGAGAGAGAGAGGGAGGAGAGAGAGAGAGAGAGAGAGAGAGAGAGAGAGAGAGAGAGAGAGAGAGAGAGAGAGAGAGAGAGAGAGAGAGAGAGAGAGAGAGAGAGAGAGGGAGAGAGAGAGAGAGAGAATGGTGAGGGAGAGAGGGAGGAAAAGAGAGAAAGAGAGAGAGAGAGAGAGAGAGAGAGAGAGAGCGAGAGAGAGAGAGAGAGATGAAATACTATATGTTTGCCAATATGTCAGCATGTTTGCGCTTTATTGTTAAACTATTGTGTTATGATTATATCGCATCATTTCAGCACGAGTGTTTATTTATACGTTTTAAACGTTTATTTGTATAGTTTTTTTTTTCTCATTCTCTCTCTCTGCTCTCTCTCATCTCCCCTTCTTTGTATCTTTCCTTTACCTTCTTTCCCTACTTCTATTTTCTTCTTTTCTTTTGTTTGTTATTTGTCTGCTCCTATTTTCTTCTCTTCTCTTCTCTTATTTGTTATTTATCTGCTCCTATTTTCTTCTTTTCTCTTTCCTTCTCTTCTCTTCTCTTATTTGTTATTTATCTGCTCCTATTTTTTTCGTTTCCTCTTTTTTCTGTTCTGTTCTGTTCTGTTCTCTTATTTGTTATTTATCTGCTCCTATTTTTTTTCTCTTTTCTTCTCTTCGCTTCTCTTCTCCTGTTTGTTATTTATCTGTTCCTTTTTTCCTGCGTGCATGCACTCCGTCTTACCCGCAAGGACACCGATTCCGACGCGCCAAGAGCCAAACACCACGCGCCCTCGCCGCCGAGAAGCGCACGCACGCACGCACACCTCCGCACGCACGCACGCACGCACGCACGAATGCCAGCACGCACGCACGCACGCACACCTCCGCACGCACGCACGAATGCCCGCACGCACGCACAGCCGAGGCGGATGTAGCGTGGATTGCGGCGCCGCTGGATCCCGTGATGGACGGGCGAGCGGGCGGGGAAGCCGGCCATTAGGCGCACGCAAAGGTGACCGCTCGCCAGGCCCCGGGGACGCGGGCGGGCATGCGCGCTGGGGCAGGTGCTTGCGGACGGGCGAGCATGCGGACGGGCGGGTATGTGCGGAAGCGTATGTGGATGTGTTTAGGTTTGTGTATTCACGCACAGGTACTTGTATGTTTTGT
>NC_091584.1:5666679-5669179 GCF_042767895.1 Penaeus vannamei | reverse complement strand
GCACCTTCCCCCTTCCTCCTCTACCTCCTCTCAGTCCTTTCTCTTTCTCCTTCCAACCTCCTCTTCCTCTTCTTCCTCCTTCCACCCCTCCCTCTTCCTCTTCTTCCTCCTTCCACTCCCTCCTCTTCCTCCTTCCACCCTCTCCTCCTCCTCCCTCCTCCTCCCCCACCCCCTTCCCTCTTCAACCCTCCTATTCCTCCTTCCTCTTTTCCTCCTCCTCCTCCCACCCCTCCTCCTCCTCCTCCTCTTCCCACCCCTCCTCTCCTCCTCCTCTTCCCAATTCCTCCTTCTATCCTCCTCCTCTTCCCCCCCTCCTCCTCCTCCTCCTCCTCTTCCCACCCCCTCCTCCCTCCTCCCATCACCTCCTCCCTACTCCCACCCCCCCTTCTCCTCTTCCCACCCCCTCCTCCTCCTCCTCCTTCCACCCCTCCTCCTCCTCCCATCACCTCCTCCTACTCCACCCCTTCTCCTCTTCCCACCCCCTCCTCCTCCTCCTCCATCCCCTCCTCCTAGCTCACCCTCCTCTTCCCACCCCCTCCTCCTCCTCCTCCTCTTCCCACCCCCTCCTCCTCCTCCCATCACCTCCTCCTACTCCCACCCTTCTCCTCTTCCCACCCCCTCCTCCTTCTCCTCCTCCCATCCCCTCCTCCTACTCCCACCCTCCTCTTCCCACCCTCCTCCTCCTCCTCCCTCCTTCCTAATTCCAAGCCCTTTGTAGAATTACCAATACAAGAGGACGGGTTTTTGAGGAAGATTTATTGTAGAGATAAATCAGGAGGGAGGCTCCGCTCACCCCTTTTCCCCTCCCCTCCTGTCGCTTCTTTCTTCTCTCCTCCTTCCTTATCCTCCTTTTTTTATTCGTTCATCTCTGATATTCCCTTTCTTTTTTTTTCTCGTCCTCGTCTTTTTTTTCTTTTTTTTTTTACTTCTCTCTTTCCTTCGCTTCGTCTCTTTTTTCTCTCTCCTCCTTTTCTGTATTTTATATTTTTCCTCTTTCTCACCTCTTACTCATCCTTTCCTTCCCGCCATGCTTTTCTCTTTGCACTTATGTCTCTTATCCTCCCTTCCTCCCCCTCGTACGCTTCCCTCACCCCTACCATACCCCCCCCCGCTTCCTCTTCTTCCTCCATGACTTAATTCTTTTCCTCTTCCCTTTTTTCCCGTATCTGCCTCCCCCACTCCTCTTTCCCGTTATCATAGTCTCCATTAACTCCCTCCCATGTCCCCTTCCTTCTCGTCATCCACCTCCCCCTCTCCCCTTCCCTCTCGTCTACCCTCCCCCTCCTTCCCTCTCGTCCACCCTTCGCCTCCTTCCCTCCCGTCTTCCTCCCTTCCCTTTCCCCTTCCCTCTCCTCCCTATATCCTCTCTGTCCCTTCAACTACTCCTCTCGTCTTCCTCCCCTTCTCCCCTCTCTTTTTCCCTCTCCTTTTCCTTCTCCCCTCTCCTATCCTCCTCTCTCCCTTTCCTCTCTTTCTCTCCTCTTCCCTTCCCTCCCCTCTCCTCTTCCCCCCACACCATATCTCCCCTTCCCTCCCTCCCCCTATCCCCTTCCTTCCCTCTCTCCTTCTTCCTTCCCTCTCCCTCTCCCCCTTCCCTCCCTCTCCCCCTTCCTCTACCCTCTCCTCTTCCCTACCCTCCCCCTTCCCTACCCTCTCCCTCCCCTCCCCCCGCCTCTTATCGCAGCCCCCATTAACTCGCCAGACCATTAGATGCCAATAAACAAGTGCAGAGAGCGACACGGTTAGAGCCTTTGATTGTGTTCAATGAGGTTTTCGGTGCCAGTGATCCGGGTTTTTTTTTCTCTCTTGTTCTTGTTGTTGGGTGTGTTCTTTGCTTCTTCTACTTCTTCTTTTACTTTTTATTTTTCTTCTTTTTCTTCTTCTGCTTCTTCTTCTCCTTCTTTTCTTCTGCTTCTTCTTCTTCTTCGTCTTTTTACTTTTCTTCTTTTTATTTTTCTTCTTTTTCTTCTTCCTTTTCTTATCAGTATTATTATTTTGCCTGTCTTCTTCTTCTTCTTTCAAGGGGCTCTGATTGGTTTGGTCGTTTTATTTTTTTTCTTCTTTCTCATTATTGTAATTTATCTTTCTGTGTTTTTTTTCTCTCGTCCTCATCTCTCTCTCTCTCTCTCTCTCTCTCTCTCTCTCTCTCTCTCTCTCTCTCTCTCTCTCTCTCTCTCTCTATCTCTCTATCTCTCTATCTCTCTATCTATCTATCCCTCCCTCCCTCCCACCCTCTCTTCTCCCCCTCCCCCCCTTCTCTCTCTCTCCCTGTCTCCGCTCGCCAGCCCATCTATCTCCCTATCTATCTATCGAGGACCCTCCCACCCCCTCCCTCTCACCTTCCCCCTTCTTCTCTCCTCTCCCTCCTCCCCCTCTCCTTCTATCCCTACCCCTTCTCTCTCTCCCTCCCTCCCTCCCACCCACCCTCTCTCTCCTTCTCCCCCTTCTCTCTCTCTGTCTCCGCTCGCCACCCCATCTATCTCCCTCCCTATCTATCTAT
>NC_091584.1:5644179-5661679 GCF_042767895.1 Penaeus vannamei | reverse complement strand
TCTCCTTCCCTCGACCATCCTCCCTTCGCCCCCTCCCCCCTTCTTCAACCCCTCTGCGTCGCCTTCTCCCCCTCTCTCCCCTCTCCCCCTCTCCCCCTCTCTCCCCTCTCCCTCCCTCCTCCTTCGGCGCCACACAAAATCTCTCAAGCCTGCAAGAAGCGTCGACGGCGGCTCCCTT
The DNA here is from genome assembly GCF_042767895.1 of Penaeus vannamei. Taxonomy (NCBI): domain Eukaryota; kingdom Metazoa; phylum Arthropoda; class Malacostraca; order Decapoda; family Penaeidae; genus Penaeus; species Penaeus vannamei. The sequence continues at coordinate 5,661,501 of NC_091584.1, read as the reverse complement.
GCTCCCTTCTCTTTCCTCTTTTTTTCCCTCTTCTCCCTTTCTGTTCTTCTGTTGTCTCCTCTTTCTCCTCATTTCTCATCTCCTTTATCTGTCCCATTTTTCTTCCCCGTTTACTTTCCCCTGTCCTTTCCTTTTCCACCTGTCGCCCCTCGCATCCTCTTCCCCTTCCTATCCCCATTCCCTTTCCTCGCCCCTTCTCCCACCCCACTTCCCTCTTCCCCTTCCCCTCTCATTTCTCTCACCCCTTCTCCCCCACTTCCCTCTCCCCATTCCCTTTCCCCCTCCCTTTTCTCGCCCTTCTCCCCTCACCTCCTCTTCTTCCCTCTCTTCCTTCTTCCCATTCCCTTTCTTACCCCCTTCTCCCCCATTTTCCTCTTCCCTCTTCTTCCCCTTCCCTTATGCCCTTTGCTTCCCCTTTCTCTTTCCTTCCCCCCCCTTTTTCTCACCCTTGTTCTCCCCCTGATTTCTCTTTCTTCCCTTTCTTTCTCTTGTTCTTCTCCACTTATCTTCCTTTTTTCCCCTTTCCTTCCTCCCCTTTCCTCTCCCTCTTTCCCTTTTTTTCCCCTTCCTCTCTTCCTCCCCGCCCGTTGCCATAGCATCTCTCCCGACATGGCCACGAGTCTGCCCCGAGTCGCCATCTGCCATGTACCATCTGCCGTCTGCAGCTGGGCGCCGCTTTATGGCTTTTTATGGTGCTTTCGGTTTGTTATTTCGGCGGGTGAAAGAACGGGGTGGGAGGTGGGGGGTTAGGGGGGATATAGAGAGGGGGGGAGGAGGGGGAGGGGGAATATGGAGAAGGGGGATAGAGAGAGAGAGTGGTGAGGGAGATGAGGGGGGGAGTGGGGGTTGAAGGGGATATATAGAGGGGTGGAATGATGGGGAGGAGGGGGGACGGTAGGGGAGTGGGAGTTTGAAGGGGATATAGGGAAAGGGGGAAGGAGGTGAGAGGAGGGAAGCAGGAAGATGGGAAGGGAGGGTGAATTGAGGGATATGAGGAGGGCAAGAAGGAGGGAGATGAGGGAGGAGTGAGGGAAGGGGTGTGAAGGGGATATAGGAGAGGGGAAGGAGGGGGACGGTATGAGGGAGGGAGAGGAGATAGAGGGAGGGGGTGGATGTAGTGGATACAGGAGGGGGGAAGAAGAGCAGGAGGGGGACGGTGAGTGGAGGGGGAGGGAGAAGGAGGGGGTGTATGGTGCGTTTCTCTCTTTTTTTCTCTCGTGTTCTGTTCCACTTTTTTTTCTCTTTCTCTTTGTTTCACTTTTTTTGTTTTTGTTTTTAATTACCGCATCTCTTCTCTTCCTCCTCTTCCTCCTTCGACCCCGTTTGTTGGTCTTGCTTTTGTTTATATTCTCTCTTGTTTTCTTTTATATAACCTTCCTTCGCTTCACTTTTTTTCTTCCCTTTCTTTCGTTTTCTTACTGTCTCGTTTCTTTCTCCTCGTTTTGTCTCACTAATGTTTTCGTCACTTATTGCCTCATTCTTCTTCTTTGTTTCGTAAAACACTTTTTCTCTCATTCTTTCTTCGTGTCATCTAAAACAATCTTCTTCGCTATATCGTTCTTGTCATCTAATTCTTTTACTTGTATCTTCTTGCCTTTTCCTCAATTTCTCCTGCGATTATTATCATTTATATTTCCCATTCCGTAATTTCAATTTCTTCTTCTTCTTCTCCTTCTCCTTCTCCTTCTCCTTCTTCTTCTATTGTTTTGGTCCATTTGTTCATCGATCGAATTATATGCCATGTTTTTTTTTCTTCTTCTTCTTTGTCTTTCCTTCGATCTTAGAGAAGGGGGGAGAGAGGAGATAGGGAGAGCAAGGTGAAGACCGAGTTAATGGAGGGGGGAGGGAGAGAGATGGAGAGGGATTACACACTTTACAGCTATTGTCTTAGATTAGATTTACTTACACTATTACCTTAATGGAAATGATCAAGGACGAGGTACGAGTTTACGGAATATTTACACTTTAAGATCAGCCATGAGGATGGAGGAGATGGAAGAGAAGATGAAGGAGGAGGAGTGAGAAGAGCGCGGGCTGCTGCCTCCGCCTGCGCAAGCGTCTGTTATTCCGCGGGCGTGCGGGCGGGCGTGCGGGCGAGCGCGCGGGCGGCCCAGGTTGGGTTGCGGTAATTGAGCGCCCGCGGGCACGCCGGGCCGACCGCCACCCACCGCGCCCGCCCTCGCCCGTCTCCGTGTCGCCTCTTGTCTCCTGCTGTCTCCGCCGCTCCTGTCATGGCGTCGCGCTCTCGCTCTTTCTCTCTCTTTCTCTCTCGCTCTCTCTCTCTCTATCTATCTATCTATCGGTGTCTGTCTGTCTGTCTCTGTCTCTCTCTCTCTCTCTCGGTGTCTGTCTCTCTCTGTCTCTCTCGCTCTCTTTCTCGCTCTCTCTCACACTCTTTCTCTCTCTCGATTTCTCTCGCTCTCTCTCTTCTCTCTCTCTCTCTCTCTCTCTCTCTCTCTCTCTCTCTCTCTCTCTCTCTCTTTCTCAATTCTATTTATCTATCTATCTGTGTCTGTCTCCCTCTCTCTCTCTCTCTCTCTCTCTCTCTCTCTCTCTCTTCTCTCTCTCTCTCTCTCTCTCTCTCTCTCTCTCTCTCTCTCTCTCTCTCTCTCTCTTTCTTTTCTCTCTCTGCCCCTCATTTATTTTTCTTTCTTCTTTTTCTTCACTCGGTTGCCAATTCCCGTTTCTTTGCTTCGCTTTCCTTCTCACCTTCTCGCTGAATTCTCTCTTGCTTGTGTGTCTCGCCAGTTCTCTCTTCTCATGGATTAAAATCTCTCTTGGTTTCTCTCTTTTCTCTTCTTTCGTTTTCTTTTTTTTCTAAACTTAAAACGTATAAAAAATAAAGAGAGAAAAGAATAGAATAGAACGAGGAATAAGGAAAGATGAAAATAGAAAAAAACGGAGAAAGAAGGGGAGAAAGAGAGAGGTAATATAGTCCTTGGAATCTGTAGGCAACTGTGGCACTGAATGGCACCCCTCTACCTGTGCCTCAGTCGTCGCATTGGCACCAAGTAGAGGCACCGTGTGAAAGCAGTTGGCACAGTTATGCTTCAATCCCCTTAATGGCATCCTGTTTCTCTCTCTCTCTCTCTATTTATCTATCTCTATCTCTCTCTCTCTCTCTCGCTCTTTCTTTCTCTCTCTGTCTGTCTCTCTCTCTCTCTCTCTCTCTCTCTCTCTCTCTCTCTCTCTCTCTGTCTCTCTCTCTCTCTCTCTCTCTCTCTCTCTCCCTCTCTTTCCCTCTCTCTCTTTCCTTCTCTCTCTCTCTCCCTCTTCCTCTCTCTCTCTCCTCTCCCTCTCTCTCTCTCTCCCTCTCCCTCTCTCTCCCTCTCCCTCTCTCTCTCTCTCTCTCTCTTGCTCTCTCGATCTTTCTTTCTTTCTTTCTTTCTGTATCTCTTTCTTTCTCTGCGTCGGTTACGTTGGTGGCATAACGACTCGTCAGATTTTTATAGATACTCGTTATCATATGGTTATTAGTCTCAGTATCACACGCCTTTTGTCATTACGCGATCAGTTATCACTATCATTAGCTTTAACTTGGGTCATCATCAGTTTGATATGGGCTGTCACCTTCATCGGTTTAATGCCAGTCGTCAACTATGAGATTCACTGTCATTAGCTCTCTGTCAGCTGGTTGTATGAGCTACATCGGGTACATTTCACACCGTCCTGGCGAGTCGTCCACCAGGTATATATATATATATTTTTTTGGGGGGAGGGGACTTAATTGTTAGTCTACCCTGTGTGTTATTCATATTGCCTCTTCTTTCTTTTCGTTCTTCTTCTTCTTCTTCTTTATTTTCTCTTTTCTTCTTTTCTTGTCTTTCACTTTTCTTTTTTTCATCTCTCTTTTTTTTCTTTCCTTTTTCTCACTCCTATTTTTCTCTCTTCTCTCTCTCTCCTTCTCTCTCTCTCTCTCTCTCTCTCTCTCTCTCTCTCTCTCTCTCTCTCTCTCCCTCTCTCCCTCTCTCTCTCTCTCTCTCCCTCCCTCTCTCCCTCTCCCACCCCCACTCCCACCCCCACCCCCACTCCCTCTCCCACTCCCTCCCTCCCTCCCCTGACGTTCTTTTGAAATTCAGAGAGGGAAAATTAGGCCCCTCATTAAGGTGATTTAAATTCAGGTTTTATGAGTGCGCTGGAGGCATGTGTTCCTAAGGGAGGGGAGGGGGCAGAGGGAGGGGGGAAGGGGGGAGAGAGAGGGAGAGGAGGGAGGGAGGAGGAAAACGGATTTTCGGGTAGGTCTACTGGCTTTTTTTTTTTTCTTTTTCTTCTTGGTCTTCATTTTCTTAATGTTATTATTATTGTTATTCGTCTCCTTCTTCTGGGTATTCGTTGTCTTGAATGTACGTTTGCTTTCTCTCTGTTTTTTTGTGTAAATTATATATCTCTTATATCTCTCTTTATGTGTATTTATCTCCCTATCCATCACTCTGTGTCATTGTCTTCTCCTTGTTCGTGCCCTTCTTCATCTCTCTCTCTCTCTCTCTCTCTCTCTCTCTCTCTCTTTCTTTCTTTCTCTCTCTCTCTCTCTCTCTCTCTCTCTCTCTCTCTCTCTCTCTCTCAGTTCACCTCCCCCCTCACCCTTCCCACTCCTTATTGTTTTGGTGGAAATTCTGGCCTGTGATTTGTGTAAATTGGCCCGAGGCAAGGAGGCAGGCCATATAAGGAATGGGGAAGGTGGGAGGAGGAGGAGGACGAGATGAGGAGGAGGAGGAGGAGGAGGAGGAGGAGGAGGAGAGAGGAGGAGGAGGCGGTGGAGGCGAGAAGGGACAAGAAAAATAGTGGAAGAGACAACAGGGAGTGAGCAGGGGGAGGAGGAGAGAGAGGGGGGAATAGAAGTGGAGGGAGGAGGAAGGGGATGGAATGGGAGGGGAAGAAAGATAAGCTGATAGGGTGAAGGCTGATAATTTTAAAGGATGGAGAAATGGGGTCAAAAAAGGTGAAATATTTGACGATGATGAGGAGGAAGGACTTTGAAAAGAGGTGGGAAATGCATGAAGGATAGATGAGTGTTAATTATGAATGGATATGATGAAGATGGTATTAGAAAGGATATCACTGTATAGAGATCGGATATGAGAGAAGAGATGAGATATGAGGAAGAGGAAGAGAGGGAGAATGAATAGGAGACGAGAGAGACGAGAGATGAGATATGAGGAAGAGGAAGAGAGGAAGAATGAATAGGAGACGAGAGAGACGAGAGATGGCGAGGAAAGCGAGGCAGGGTTTGGCAAGGATGGTCAGGGAAGGGGAAGGACAGCGGCGGGATGGCAGCGTCCCGGCCAGTCTCCGGGAGCGGTCGGGCGCGGCGGGAAGGAGGGCAGTCGGGCGGCGCCGTCCGGGGAGGGAGCACGCCGCTCCTCTTGGGCTCCTGTGGGCGTGGGTTTGGGTTCTTTTTTGGGGTCTTTTGGGGATCCCATTTGGACTTCTTCTGCCCTCATTTTAGGTTCTTTTTTGGTTTCTTTTGGGCCTCATCTTGAATTTATTTTGGGACCAATTTTTTGGTTTATTTTGGTCCTCATTTTTGGTTTATTTTTGGTCTTCCTCTTGGGTTTATTTTGTTTTATATGTTTTTGACCTCATCTTAGGCTTCTCTTGGGCTTTGGAGCGAGGTTGAGGACGGTTATGCTGTGTTTTGTTTGTATAGGCCTATGCATTTTTAAGATGTGTTTTTGCTTTCTCTCTTTGTCTATTTATCCAGCCCTTCCTTTCTCCTGCCCTTCCTTCCTTCTCTCCCCTCTTCCCTCCTCAGTCTCTTTCTCTCTCTGAAACTGGGGGAGGGGGGGGGGATTCGTGTAGTGTGATAGGGGGCGTGTGGGGGGAGGTATTCATATTGAAGTTCTATATTTACTTTGTAGTTTTATATTTACTTTGTATTTTGTACCTATATGAATTTAGATTGGGTTTATATGTTCTTTTTTATAATTGTCGGTATTTGTGTACTTGGAGGGGGAGTGGGGGGGAGGGAAGAAAGATGGGAGAAAGGAAGAGATGGAGGATGGGAGGGAGAAAGGGAGAGAGAGAGGATTGGAGAGGGGTTGAGAGGGAGGGAAGGAGGGATAGTGAGAGGAAAAGAAAGAGAGAGAAAGGGAAGGAGTGAGGAAGGGGAGTGAAAGAGAGAAGAGCAGTTATACGAGGAGAAGGGGAGAGGAGAGAGAGAGAAGGGAGGGGAGGGAGGGAGGGAGGGAGTAAAGAGAAGGGAGAGAGGGATGGAGGGTGGAGCAAGGGAATGATGAGTAGAGAGGGAGGGCCTGGTTGGTATGGGGCAAGGGTTAAATGAGCTGCTGGTATCAAGGACGGAGCCTGGCGTGTCCGGTGTGGCAACATTGCAGTGATGTGTAAGGTGGCGTCCTGTGGCTGCTGTGGTTGGGGTCATTGTTGTGTCTGGGCGGTGGGGGTGATGACGATAGTGGGGGAGGAGGGAGTGCAGGGAGGGGGGAAGGGGGGGGAGGGATGTGGTAATGGCGTGCGCGGAAAAGTAGCGATGGTATGTGTGGATGGTAGCAGGAGGAGAAGGTGGAGGGAAAGAGGGAAGGCAAGGGAAGGAGGATTAAAAGGAAGGGAAGGGGAAGGAGAGTTAGAAAGGAAGGGAAAAGATGAGAGGAAAGGAAGGTGGAGGAAAGGGGGAGGAGGAGAAAAGGGGGGAGGCGAAAGGGAGAAGAGGGAGAAGGGTAAAGGAAAGTTAAGTGTAGGTGTGGTATGGCAGGTAATGGGCGGTTGTTGGCCGTACGTTGTGGTTGTGAAGTGGGGATGAAGTGTGTGTTGTAGAGGCTGTGAATGATCTTTACATGCTAATCTTATCTTTATTCTTGCAACTGCAGTAATAGTATCAGTTGCAGCAGTAGTAGTAGCAGTAGCAGTAGCATAGAAGTACTGATATTAGTGATTATAGTATTAATATTAGTAGTAGTAGTAGTTGTAATTGTAGTAGTAGTAATAGTACTAGCAAGATTTCTACCATTACTGAAGTCAATGTCTGTGAAAGTGTATCTATATTTCATACCTTTCAGTGTTTTATATATTCGTTATAATAGTTTTTTGTTTTTTTTACTGAGAAGAGTTGATGTGTCGATTTTCATCTTTGAGAAAAATAACGAAAGTGTAGAAGTAAAGACATGAGATTTTAGATGTTCAAGAGTAATATTTATTACATCTTCCTGTAACTACTAATTTAGTTGTAAATGGTGTTACTTTTTCTGATAATTTCCTTATCATTACAAGTTATTGTTGGAATCAAAGTTCGGGCCTGAGCTGATAATTTTATTCAATTTTATTCAATTCAGAACACTGCCATTTTATTAATTATTTGATAATTTGACTTTTTTTTTACATAGAATTGAAAATAAGAATAGTAAAAAAAAAATAATAATGATAATAAAATAAAATAAATAAATAAATAAATAAATAAAAAGATACTTACGGTTTGATCTTATTAATCTAATTACGAAAACGTGATCTGCGGTTTTTGAGGTTTCTGGACGTGGTTGGAACGACGGTCTGGGTTAAACGGTGGTCGCTGTGGCAGGTCGTTAGTTCGGTAGTTAGTCATCTGTTTCGTTGTTAGAGAGTTTGTGGGGAGAAAGTTGGTCGGGGGTGTGGGGTGGGGTGAGGGGGAGAGGGTACTGCTGGTTGGCCAAAGCTTTTTGTTAGCTGTTTGTGTGGGGGTGGGGGGGGTTGTGTGTGTGAGGGTGTGTGTGTGTGTGTGTGTGTGTGTGTGTGTGTGTGTGTGTGTGTGTGTGTGTGTGTGTGTGTGTGTATTTGGCTGAACGACGCAGAGAGAGAGAAAGAGAGAAATATGAAGAGAAAAGAGAAAAAGAGAACAGAAAAATACTAAAGATAAAAGCCAAAGGGCGACAAAAACGATATTAGGAAAAAAAATCGAAAAATACACAAAGAGAAAAGAAAATGAAAGCAGAAATTAAATCAAGGCTATCACACATTCAGCGGTTGTGCAATGCAGTCATTTCGTGCGAGGGACAGAAATGCTCGTTCGTTGCGTGCGAGGGGTGGAGGGGGTGTGGGGGGAGGGTACGTGCAAAGAATTGCGTTCATGCGTGGATGGGGGGGGGTTATGAGCAAGGAGATGGATGCCAAGAGTTGCGTGCAAAGAATTACGTGCGAGGAATTGCGCACATGGGGTTGCGTGCGATGAGTTGCGTGCGAGGAATTGCGGGCATGGAGTTGCGCGCATGGAGTTGCGTGCAAAGAATTACGTGCGAAGAATTGCGGACATGGAGTTGCGTGCAAAGAATTGCGCGCATGGAGTTGCGTGCGAGGAGTTGCGTGCAAAGAATTGCGCGCATGGAGTTGCGTGCAAAGAATTGCGCGCATGGAGTTGCGTGCAAAGAATTGCGCGCATGGAATTGCGTGCAAAGAATTGCGCGCATGGAGTTGCGTGCAAAGAATTTCGCGCATGGAGTTGCGTGCGAGGAGTTGCGCGCATGGAGTTGCGTGGAGTGGGGGAGGGGGGGGGGTACGAGCGAGGAGGTGGATGGCAGGAGTTGCTTGCGCGGGGACGGGTGCAAGTCAATGCGAGGCTGCGTGCTTGTGTTATATATTTATTTATTTATTTATGGACTTCTGTCTCTTTTTTTCGCGGAGAGTCGGCCGGCCCGTGTTGTTTTACATATTTTGTTTTATTTTATGCGTTGGCACTTATTTGCATTCGAATCTGTAATGTGGCGTGCCTGCTTATGATGTATGTTGTGTGTTGCGTTTGTTTGTCTGTTTGTGTGTGTGTATGGAGCTGTGATTTGTTTTATTTTGATATGATGTTTTGTTTTCTTTCTTTCTTTTTATTCTTTTTCGTTTTTGTTTATACGTGTGTTTATGTGTTTTTCTTGCTCTCTTCCTTCCTTCCTTCCTTCCTTCCTTCCCCTCTTCCTTCCTTCCTTCCTTCTCTCCCCTCTTCCTTCCTTCCTTCCTTCTCTCCACTCTTCCTTCCTTCCTTCCTTCCTCCTCCCTCTTCCTTCCTCATTTGTTTGCTTATTTATTTTTCCTCTTCGTAATAGCAGTGGCGGGATGCTTTACCTGTCGACATGAATTTTCAAAGATTATTTGGCGGACGTCAGATTTTGCTTGTTTTGTTTGCTTGTTTTCTAATGTGTGTTATTCATTCATTTTATTGTCTTATCGTACTTTCTCACTATCATTCTTGCTCCTTATGTCATTGTGCTTTCTTAATATTTCTCTTACTTTCTTTTTTTCATGATTTTATTCATATTAATTATTATTCTATACTTGAGAGAGAGAGAGAGAGAGAGAGAGAGAGAGAGAGAGAGAGAGAGATAGAGAGAGAGAGAGAGAGAGAGAGAGAGAGAGAGAGAGAGAGAGAGAGAGAGAGAGAGAGGGAGAGAGAGAGATGAGGAAAGAAAAAGTTTTTAGAGAGAAAGAGAGAGAGAGATGAGAGAGACAGAGACAGATATATTGTAGTATATATATATATATATATATATATATATATATAGAGAGAGAGAGAGAGAGAGAGAGAGAGAGAGAGAGATGCATGAGATGTGGAGAGACAGACAGACAGACAGACAGTATTGTTAATGTTAATGTACAGACAGACAGACAGACAGACAGACAGACAGACAGACAGACAGACAGACATGTGACAGACAGACAGACAGACATTTATAGATATATATATATATATATATATGTATATTATATATATATACATATATAGACAGAGAGAGAGAGATGGTAGAGAGAGAGAGAGAGAGAGAGAGAGAGAGGGGGTGGAGGGAGAGAGAGAGCAGGAGCGACTCTTTCTTGATGAAGATGTTAACGGGTGTTGGTTCACTTATGTCAAAAGTATCTTAATGGTGACACGTTTTCTTGCTTGTTGAAGGGGGCTTGAGGAGGGTGTGGTGGGCGGTGAAGGAGGGGGGGAGGAGGAGGGGGGAGATAGATATAGAGGAAGGGAGGGAGGAGAAGGAGGAGGGAGGAGGATAGGAGGAGGAGGAGGAGGAGGAGGAGGGAGGAGGAGGAGGAGGAGGAGGAGGAGGAGGAGGAGATGGAGAGGAAGAGGAGGAGGAGGCAAAGCGGTGGGCGGTGAAGTGGGAGGAGAAGGAGGGGGGAAGATGAAAAAGAAGAGAGGGAGGGGGTGGTAGGCGGTAAAGGGATAAGAAGGATGGAGCAGAAAGGAGAGAGAGATGGAGTATGCAAGTTGGAACGCAAAGTGAGTGCAGAGGAGGAGAGGGAAGAGAAGGGGGCTGAAGAGAGGGAGGAACAGGAGGAAATAGGAGTAGTAGTAATAGGAATAGGAGGAATAGTAGTAGGAATAGGAGGAAGAGGAGGAGAGAGGACAAAGAAGATAATTATGTGAGGTATGGGGAAGAGGAGGGAGGAGGTAGAAGACGAGGAGGGAAGAGGGAAGTTGAAGAGAAGGTGGATGAGAGGAGGAAGAGGAGGTGAGAAGATAGACGAAGATGAGGTGGAGGGAGGAGGGATGGTAGAAGTGGAGGTAGAGGGTATAGTGTTAGGAGGAGTAGTAGTAGGAGTGGGGAGGAGGAGGAGGATGAAGAAAATATGAGGAGGAGTGAGGATATGAGGATGATATATGAGGAGGAGGGAGGAGGAGGAGGGTGAGGGAAGGTATCAAAACTGGAAAGACAGGTAGAGTGAAAGCTTCTTTAAACTTGGGATTCAAGCAGAGGAAGAGGAGGAAGAGGATGACAATGAGAAGAGGGAGAGAAAGGGGAAGTGGAGGAAAGTGAGAAGAGGATTAGGTGAAAGATCATGAGAATGAGAAGAGGAGGGGGGGGGAGGAGGAAGAGGAAGAAGATAAAGGTGTGATAGATATTTGTCTTTCTGTATGTATGTACCTGTGTCTGTCTGTGTGTGCGTGTGTGTGTATCTGTCTGTTTGTATGTGTGTGTGTGTGTATGCGGGCATTTCAGTTTTAGTTACGGGTTCGTTTTTATTTCCGTTTCTCTTCCGTTTCTCTTCCTTGGCGATGACAGTAATTACGACGAGGCCAGCAATAAGAGTAATGACATTGATCATTACCTCCCCGATTTGGGAATCTCGGACTCACGTCAACATCGCATTCATTTCCAAGCGCAAGGTGTTATAGGTCCCCCCGGGCCATCGTATCCCCCCGGGTGTCAGTGTTCCCCGGGTGTCATGTCCCCCCCGGGTGTCATGTCCCCACAGGAGCTGTCAAAGGTCCCCCCAGCAGGTGTCATGTCCCCTCTCACAGGTGTCATGGTCCCCACCCTGGTGTGTCAGTGTCCCCCCCGAGGGAGAAGATTAAATAATGTCCCCCCGGGGGCGCTGGCTCTCGTTTCCCTTAATGCTCGTCGTGTGGGGAGCGAATGGGGAAGGAGGAGATGGAGAGAGAGAGAATGGGAGAAAGGGAGAATGGGATGGGTAGATTGGGAGTGGGATGGAAAGGGAGAGGAGGGGGAGGAGAGTGTGTAGGAGGAGGGAGGAAAGGGGGAAGGGGAGGGAAGGAGAGAGAGTGTCTGTAGGAGGAGGGAGGGAAAGGGGAAGGGGTAAGAAGGGAGGGAAAGGGGGAAGGAGAAAATGGCTGAGAAGGGAGAAATGGGAGGTGCAGGGAGAGAGAGAGAGAAGGGGGGGGGAGGAAGGGAGAGGAAAGGAAAAGGGAGAACGAGGGAGGGAGGGAAGAAGAAAAGGATGAGGGGAGAAGAGAAGAGGAGGAAGGCGAGAGATGTAAAACGGGATAAATTGTAATTAAAGAAGGATTTAGAAAAGAAAATATTAGACGGGATGAAAGAGGGAAAATACGAGAAATTAAGTATTTAGAGAAACGTCTCCCAGAAAAAAAAAGAAAAAAAAATACGAATTTACTAAAAGGGAGAATTGGAGCTAAACGAAAGGAGAGGTAAACTTACACGTACAAAAAGAAAAGAGGGAATGGAAAAAGAAAAAGTGAGAAAATAAGAACAAGAACTTCTCCACGAGAAATGGATGAAAAATAAGAGATAAAAAAAAGAAAAATCAACATCTAAAACGGGAGCGAAAGCATGCAACACAAACGATGCCATAAAGTGCATGCAATGCCACCTGCGGAGAAGAGGAACAAGAAAACGAGCGAAATTACGTATGGAGAAGAGGTGAAGAAACACCGATAAAGAGTTTTTTTTCTGTGATAATCTTACGAGAGTTGAGATAAAGTGGGAAATAAATTGATAAAGTTAGGAGTTGGGAAGGAGAGAGAGAGAGATATATATATATATATATATATGTATATATATATATATATGTAAATAATAATAAAAAGAGATATAAATAGAGAGAGAGAGAGAGAGAGAGAGACAGATTTAAGAGAGAGACAGAGAATTATTAATAGATATTATATTAATACATATATGTTTAGTTTTTTCTAGATAGTGAGAGAGACAGATAGACAGATATAAACACACAGAAACAGAAAGTTGATAACAATAACAATTGTATTGAAATTTGATAATCATTTAATGCTTAACATAGTCTGTATTAACTTCTTCAACCTACTGCAATATGCAAGAAGGCAGAAAAAGAATAATAAACACGATAAAGCAGAGAATAAACACGAGGAGCAGATCGAAGACGGAGATAAGCGGGGGGGGGGGGGGGGGAATGCTGCGAGGATGTTCCTGGGGAGATCGTGTTCTCTTTGACCTTTGACCTCGTGGATCGAAACAAGGAATCAAAACAATAAAACAAGATTTTTTTTAAGAGAGAAAAAAAGAAACAGTAAAAGAAGAATAAAAAACGAAACAAAGTAGACCAAACAACAACACATCAGCTCTTTCTCTTTGCTTGTTTTTTCTTTGTTTTTGTTTGTTTCATATTTCTTTTCTGTTTTTATCCTGCTTTCTTTTCTTTTGAGGAATTATCTTTTCTTTTCTTCCCCCTTTTTGTTTATTTTTGTTTCCTTTCTCCTTTTCTTTTTGTTTTGTTTTATGTAATTCTTCGATTGATTTTGGCATTTGTAGGTGGTACAAAGGGTTTATCTGGCACTCTTTGGCTGGCACTGTGGCACTGATTTGTCCTGGGATTACGTGTTGGTGTTGACTTGGCTCGAGTGTTTTCATGTCTTTAATTGTCTGTTTGCTAACGCATTTACTTGTATTTTAGTATTGGTTGTTGATTTTTTTTTAGTTCTGTTACTTATTTTTTATTGGTTTTGTTTTGTGCGCTGTCCTTCGTTTCTGTAGCTTTTCTTTCTTTATTCTCTCTCTCTCTCTCTCTCTCTCTCTCTCTCTCTCTCTCTCTCTCTCTCTCTCTCTCTCTCTCTCTCTCTCTTTTTCTCTCTCTCTCCTCTTTCACTCACTCTCTCTCTCTCTCTCCTCTTTCACTCAACTCTCTCTCTCTCTCTTCTTTCACTCTCTCTCTCTCTCTCTCTCTCTCTCTCACTCTCTTTCTCTCTCTCTCACTCTCTTTCTCTCTCTCTCACTCTCAATTTCTCTCTCTCTCACTCTCTTTCTCTCTCTCTCTCTCTCTCTCTCTCTCTCTCTCTCTCTCTCTCTCTCTAAAATCTCTCTCTCCTTCTTCCCTCCCTCCCTCCCTCCCTCCCTCCCTCCTCCTCCCTCCCTCTCTCCTCCTCTCCCTCTTCCTTCCCTCCCTCTCTTTCTCCTCTTCTCTCTTTTTCTTTTTTTCTCCTCTCTTTCTTTCTCCCTCCCTCTTTCTTTCTTTCTGTCGCACTTACGTAATCTCAAACGCACATACATACATGTAAACACACACTCACGTACACCAAGTGCCACGCCGCCTCCGTGCCTTCCCTCGCGTGCCAGCAAGTGCCTCGAGCCGCCGTCTATCGTCTCGATGGCACTGGCACCCTGCTCCCTCACTCTCCCTTACTCTCCCTTTCTCTTTCGTCCTCTTCCTTCCCCTTTCTTTTCCCCTGTTTTATCTTATTTATTGTTCTTCCCCCTTTTCCCTTGCTCTTTTCCCTCTTTTCTCATTTCCTCCTTCGCCGTTCTTACGTTCCCCCTTTGCCTGTTTCCTTATTTCCCCCTTATCTCTTCTCTTCCTTTCCCTTCGCTCAATCATCTTTGCCCTCATAACTTCTCATCCCACTCCTTTCTCCCTTCCTTCTCTCCTTCCATTCCTCTTCTCTCCTTCCCTCTCTCTCTCCCTTTCCTTCTCTTCTATCTATCCCCTCCCCTTTCCTCTCTCTCCCCTTCTCAACGTCGTTCTCCTTCCTCTATCCCCTCTTTCTCTCCCCCTTCCTTTCTCCCTTTCCTTCTTCTTCCTTTCCTCTCTCACCTCTCTTTCTCTCCCCTTTCCCTCTCTCTCCTTCACAGCGTCGCTCCCCTTCCTCTTTCGCCTTCCCTCTGTCCTCCTCCTTCTCTCCCCTTCCTCTTTCCCCTCTTTCTCTCCCCTTCCCTCGCTTCCCTTCCACTTTCCCCTTCCCTCTCTCACCCTCTTTCTCTCCCCTTCCCTCTCTCCCCCTACCCAGCGTCGCCGGCATGTCTGGAGGTGGCACTGATCGCGTGTGGCACCATTAGAGCGTGGCACTGTGTTCGGGCGGGCGTGTGCGAGGTGCCGGGTGTCGATACGTAATGGGTGTGTTGCCCTGTATTTTTTTATTATTATTATTACTTATATATCGGTTTATTTATTTATTTACTTATTTATTTATATTTGGGGGGGAGAAGAAGGAGTGGTATGGAATCTTGGGCGATTGTACTTTTGATTTTTTTTTTTTTTTGTTTAATTGTTATTTTTTTGTGTGTATATTTTTATTGGTGTCTTCGTTCATAGTTATTGTGTTTTCGTTTCCTTTTGTGTGTGTGTGTGTGTGTGTGTTGCGTTTCTTCTCTCTTCTGATTTTTCTCTTTGTTTTTGTGTTCCTCTTCCTTTTTTTCCTTTTTCCTCTTCTCTTCTCTTCCCTTCTCTCTCTCTCTCTCTCTCTCTCTCTCTCTCTCTCTCTCTCTCTCTCTCTCTCTCTCTCTCTCTCTCTCTCTCTCTCTCTCTCTCTCTCTCTCTCTCTCTCACTCACACTCACACTCTCACTCTCACTCTCACTCTCACTCTCATTCCATCCCTCCCTATCTTCTCTCTCTCTCCCTCCCTCCCTCTCTTCTCTCTCTCCCTCCCTCCCCTCCCTCTTTCGGATTGGGTCAGGGGTCAAAGGTCACGTGTTCTAGGTCGTGGCAGCGGAGGGTCACGACCTTCCTTTGTTTTTTTGCGTCGCGGGAGCCGAGTGCGCGCCTGCTCTCTCTCTCTCGAAGAACACGCGCTCATACGTACGTACATACATACATACATACTTACATACATACATACATACATACATACATACATACATACTTACATACATACTTACATACATACATACATACATACATACATACATACATACATACATACATGCATACATACATACATACATACATACATACATACATACATACATACATACTTACATAATCGCGAACTTGTATATAGACGCTTATGGATGTGTTTTACGTTCATGTGTGGGTTTGCAGTACATGCATAGTCACATGCACGCCGGGATACGCATGTACACACACGCAAGCACGCACGCACACACGCCGAAGCACGCACACACGCCGAAGCACGCACGCACGCACGCACACACATATACGCAGAGAGAAAGAGGAGAGTAGAGAGAGAAGAGAGAACGAGAAAGAGGAGAGTAGAGCGTAGAGAGAGAACGAGAAAGGAGGGTAGAGAGAGAAGAGAGAACGAGAAAGAGGAGAGTTTAGTAGAGAGAGAAAGTAGATAGGGAGAGAGAGAGACAGAGAGAGAGAGAGAGAGAGAAAGAGAAAGAGAAAGAGAAAGAGAGAAAGAGTAAGAGAGAGACAGAGAAGGAGAGAGAGAGTTAGAGAGAAGAAAGAGAGAGAGAAAGTAGAGCAGGGAGAGAGAGAGAGAAAGAGAAAGAGAAAGAGAGAGAGAGAGAGAGAAAGATGAGAGTAGAGAAAGAGAGAACGAGAAAGAGTAGTAGATAGAGAGAGAGAAAGAGAAAGAGAAAGAGAATGAGAATGAGAAAGAGGAGAGAGTCGATAGATAGAGAGAGAGAGAGTAAGCAAAGTGGGAGATCTGCTCAGAACAGCAGTGTGGGTAAGCGCAAGGTAAACAGTGTATGCGTTCGAGTAAATACCCGTCATGCAGACCTGGGTGTGTGGGCGATACCCTGACGTTAAGGTGGGGTGGGTGGGGGTGGGGTGGGGGTGGTAAGAGAGAGGGTGGGAGGGGGGGCATTTGCATGGTGGGGAGTGCGTGAGGTTGAGCCACACGCCATGGCTCTCCTTGCCTTTGGTACAACCAGGTCGTTTTAGTATTACTGTGTTATATTTTATTTCGTTTTAATGCCATTTCTCTTTCTTCTGTTTCTTGGTTCTTTTTTTTTTTTTTACTCTTCTCTTGCTTATGATCTTAATCCCATTTTTTATAACTCTTATCCTTGCTTTCTTTCCATTTATTCGTCTTTATTCCCCACTCGTCTTGGCAATCTTACGTAAAATCGGATTTGAACTGAATATATCCGTTGGTTCAAGCGAGGCGCACCTGAGCTGGCACCCCCCTGGCGGCAGGACGGGGAACCAGCCAATGTAAACAAACATGATGTAAGAAATCACGTGTTTACAGAGAGGCGTGCCAGTGCGGGGGCCTGCGAATAATAATTTCCCCTTCTGTGTTTACCGTCTGTAGCGCTGGGGACTCGTTGCTGCCTCTGATTTGGACTTTCCTCGTTTGCGTGTTTGCTGTTTTTCCGTTTTTTTTCGGTTTTGTTTTACGCTTTTTTTTAGGGTTATTGTTTTTTTTTCTTTCTTTCTTTTTGTTCTTGTATGTATTCTTCCTTATCCTTATTCTTCTTAATTTTTAGTCTTCCTTCTTATCATCATCATTCCTCCTCCTTCTTCTTCTTCTTCTTCTTCTTCTTCTTCATCTTCTTATTCTTTTTCTTCTTCTTCTTCTTCTTCTTCTTCTTCTTGTTTCTTATTCCTCCTTCTCCTTTTTCTTCTTCTTCTTCTTTTCTTCCCCTCCTCCTCCTCCTCCTCCTCCTCCTCCTCCTCCTCCTCCTCCTCCTCCTCCTCCTCCTCCTCCTCCTCCTCCTCCTCCTCCTCCTCTTTCAGTCACGTATTCGCAAGAACTTTTCATATAAACATCACCAATAACAAAGATAAAAAGAAAGACCAATGAAATAAAAGATAAAAGAAGGTATCAATGAAATAAAACAACAATGATAAAGGTAAAAGAAAAAAAAAGATGAAATAAAACAACAATAACAAAGACAAAAGGAAGACCAGTCAAAGAAAGCAACACTAACAAAGATAAAAAGAAAGACCAATAAAACAAAACAACAATAACAAAGACAAAAAACAAAGAAAGAAAAAA
>NC_091584.1:5631679-5636679 GCF_042767895.1 Penaeus vannamei | reverse complement strand
GCGAGTGGGAATGGGAGGGGGGAGGGAAAGGGTGTCTTGTGAGGGAACTGTATTGTATGATCTTGTTTCCTCCCCCTCTCTGTCTTCTCTCTCTCTCTCTCTCTCTCTTTATTATTATTATTATTATTATTGTTGTTGTTGTTATTATTCTCCCCCTCCTCCTTCTCCGTCTTTTTCTTCTTCCTTTTGCAGTGTTTTTCAATTTATCAAATGTGTTTGGTTTGCGTAATCACTAGGAAGCAAATATTAGCAAGACTGGTTCGAGAATCCAGACGGGGATTTAATTTTTTGACAGTTTATTTATATATTTATTTTTTTCCTTTTTTTTGTAAGAGGTTTTGATTTGGGGGAGGGGGAAGGGGGGGAGAAAGGAGAGAGAGTGTTTATATATATATATATATATATATATATATATATATATATATATATATATATATATATATATATATTTTTTTTTTTTTTTTTTGTAAGAGGTTTTGATTTCGGGGGGGGAGAAGAAAGATTATTTATATTTTTTTCCTTTTTTTTGTAAGGTTTTGATTTGGGGAAGGGGGGAGGGGGCAGAGGGAAGAGAGAGTAAATGAGGAATGGTATTAGAATTGGATGAGAGGGTGTGAGGGATTGGATGAAGATGGAGAAGGAAAACGGTAAAGGAAAATGGGGAAAAAATAATGAATGGGGGTAATGAAAGAGAGGGAAAGAATTAGGGGTAGAGAGCGAAAATGGAGAAACAATAAGGGGAAAATGGAAAAAAAATAATAAAGGGGGGTAATGAAAGAGAGGGAAAGAAGAAGAGTAGAGAGCGAAAATGGAGAAACGATAAAGGGAAAATAGAAAACAATGATAAAAGGGGGTAATGAAAGAGAGGGAAAGAAGAGGGGGTAGAGAGCGAAGATGGGGAAGGAGAAAATGGAAGAAAGAACGATGAAAGAGTCAGTTAAAAGATTGGAAGAGATAATGATAACGTATGAAGAGAAGAAATAAATGATGATGTAGTCATAAAGTAATAAAATGGATGTACAAGATGTAATATAACAATAGGGAATAGAAAAAAAACTTTTAAACGGCTTAGAGGATCATAGATAACGGCGAAAGAAGAAAAAAAGGAAGGTTAATACGAAGAAAGATTGTGAAAAGAAGAAGGAGGGTAAGAAGAAGAAAATAAAAAGGAAGGAAACGAAGGAGAAGGAGAATAAGGATAGATAGGAAGAGAAAAAGGTAAGGAAATTAATACGAGGAAAGACTGTAAGAGGAAGAGGGAAGAGAAGCGGAAAAGAAGAAGAAGAAGAAGAACAAGAAGAACAAGAACAAGAACAAGAACAAGAAGAACAAGAAGGACAAACAAAGAATGAGAATAAGGATAGATAAAGAAAAGAAAGAGAATAAAGGAAAAAAATAAATTAAAGAAGGAAAATTAAAGAGAAAAAAGGAAAAATAAAAAAATAAAGGAAGGTCCTTGCGAGACGGTCATTGTGCGCGCCAAATGGAGCGAGCGGCTGATCGCTGTCGCGCCTCTTGCCCTCTGAAGCCGGGCCGGAGGAGGGAGGGATGGGGAGGGGGAGGGAGGGAGGAGGGGGAGGGAGGGAGGAGAGAAATAGGGGGAGGGAAGGAGGGAGGGAGGGGAGTGGGGAGAAGGAGGGAGAGGGGAGGGAGGAGGAGGGATGGGGAGGAGGGAGGAGGGGAGGGATGGGGAGAGGGGAGGGAGGGAGGGAGGGATGGGGAGAGGGGACAGATGGGGAGGGGAAGGAGGGAGAAAGAGGGGGCAGGAGAGAGGGGGAGAGATGGGGAAAGAGGAAGGAGGAAAAGTAGAGAAATGGGAAAGAAGGAGGGAAGGGAAGGGATGAAGAAGAAGGAGAGGGAGAGGTGATTGGGGATAGGGAATAGGGAGGGAGAGGAGAGTGATGCTGGAGGGAGGGAGAAGGGCAAGTGAATTGGGGATAAGGGAGGTGAAGGAGGGGAGGGGGGGAAGAGTTGTTGGAGAAGAGGGGAGGAGAAGAGATGGAAATGGGATTGGGGTGAGGGAGATAGAGGAGGAGAATAAGGAAGGGACAGTGAGGGGAGTTGGAAGACAGGTGGCAAGTGGGCAAGGAGTAAGTGGGTAAGGGGTAAGTGGGGGGAGTGGGGAGCGAGGGGTGGGGAGGAAGGGGAAGGGCCTGGGGTGGGGGTGGGGTGGGGGGAGTAGGTCATCGCGAGGGGCATTGTGAAGTTTATTGGGTTGGGGCATTGTTCTATTGTGTGTTGGAGAGAAGAGGTGGAGAGGAGGAGGAGGAGGAGAGAATAGGAGAGGGAGAGAGGTTGATAGACAGGCAGACAGAGCCAAGGAAGGTAGGGAAGAGAGAGATAGTGTGAAGAGATGGGAAGAGAGAGGCAGACAGAGCCAAGGAAGGGAGGATGAGAGAGATAATGTGAAGAGAGAGGCAGACAGAGCCAAGGAAGGGAGGATGAGAGAGATAATGTGAAGAGAGAGGCAGACAGGGCCAAGAAAGGAGGGAGGAGAGAGATAGTGTGAAGAGATAGGAAGAGAGAGAGAGAAAAAGAGAAAGAGAACGAATAAACTCGCCCATAGAAGGAGCGGAGGAAGGGAGCAGCAAGGAGCGAGAAAAGGGATCCTGCCAGTATCCCTTGACCCCTTCCCCCCTTCTCTCTCCCCCTCCCCCCTCCCCATTCCCTCTCCCCCTTCTCCCTTCATCCCCCCTTCGCCCTCCCCCATTCCCCCTTCGCCCTCTCCCCTTTCCCCCTTCGCCCTCTCCCCTTTCGTCCTTCGCCCTTCCCCTCTCCCCCCCTTCCCCTCTCTCTCTTCCCCTTCTCCCAATCCCCTTCTCCCCTCCCCCTCCCTCCTCTCCCCCCTTCCTCCCTTCTCCCCTCCCCCTTCCCCTCCCCATTCCCCCTATCCCCCTTCGCCCTTCCCTCTCCCCTCTCCCCCTCCCTCCCCCTTCCCCCCTTCTCCCCCTCCCCTCCCCCTTCCCCCTTCCCCCTTCCCCCGGCGTGCCCGAAGGCCTCTTCTCCCGAGGGCATCGCGGCTGAGCGGCGTCCGGGCGATCGCTGCTCTCGGGGCGCGTCGGGCCAGCGAGTGATGCCGCCTCCCCTCCTCCTCCTCCTCCTCCTCCACCTCCTCCACCTCCTCCTCCGTCTCCATCTTCACCTCCTCCTCCACCACTGCATCCACCTCCTCCACCACTGCATCCACCTTCTCCACCATCTCCTCCTCCTTCTCCTCCGCCTCCACCTCCTCCTCCACCACCGCATCCACCTCCTTCTCCTCCACCTCCACCACCGCATCCACCTCCTTCACCATCTTCTCCGCCTCCACCTCCTCCTCCACCATCTCCTCCACCACCTCCTCCACCTCCTCCACTCCTCCTCCTCCTCCTCCTCCACCGCCATCGCTTGTTGCTTTGTCGCTTTGTCCCGCCGTGAGGTTGCAACTTTGCGTGTCTCCCTTACCCCCCCCTCTCATTCTCCTCTCTCGTCTCCTGCGTACTCGTCTCCTCTCTCTCTCTCTCGCTCTCTCTCTCCCTCTCTATCTATCTATCTATCTCTTCTCTCTCTCTCTCTTTCTTTATCTCTCTATCTCTCTCTCTCTCTCTCTCTCTCTCTCTCTCTCTCTCTCTCTCTCTCTCTCTCTCTCTCTCTCTCTCTCTCTCTCTCTCTGTCTGTCTGTCTGTCTATCTATCTCCTTACAACTCCCTTTCTTCCCTCCCCATATCCCCTCCCCCCGGTTCACCTCTCGCCCCCCCCTCCCGTCATTCCTCCAGCATCCTCTCTCCAGATTGTCTCCATAACTTGGCTACATCATTCCTTCTACGTCATCTCCTTCTTCTATTTTCTTACTCTTTCGCTATCCTCTTCCTCCTTTCTCTCCGTCTTTATGTCTCTCTTAATTCTTTGTACCCCATTGTCTCTCTTCTCTTGACTCTCACTTCTCTGTCTCTTCTCTCTTTTCTTTCTCTTGCTCTCTCTTCTCTTCGTTTCTCTCTCTTCTCTTCTTTTCTCTTTCTCTCTCTTCTTTCTTCTCTCCTTCTCTCTTCCTCCCTCTCTCTCCCTCCCTTCACCCCACCCTCTTTCCCTCTCCCTCTTCTTCACCTTACCCTTCTTTCACTCTTTATCTCTCCCTAACCTTCCCCCTCCCTCTTTCTCCACCTTCCCTCATTCTCCACTCTTTCTCCACCTTTCTCCCCTTCCTCCCCACTCCCTCATTTCCACCTTTCTCCCGCCTCCCCCTTCCTCCCTCTTCTCCGCCTTTCTCCCCATTCCCCCTTCCCTCATTCTCCACCTTTCTCCCGCCTCCCCCTTCCTCCCTCTTTCTCCCCCTTTCTCCCGTCTCCCCCTTTCTCCTCCCTTCCCCTTTCCACCCCCCAAAACCCTCAGCACATCCCCTGGGTGAGTGAGGTTTGACATTGTTATTATTGCAGGGGTGAGGGCGAGAGGGGGGGGAGGGGGGAGGATGGGGTGGGGGAGGGGAGGAAGGGGGAAGGGCGAGGAGGGGAGAAAGCTAACGTGTGGTCGTCTTTGTTTCCGTTGGATTTTGTTTTTGTTTGCGAGGGGTATGTATTTATTTATTTATTTATTTATTTATTTATTTATTGTCTTTTTTCACCAGATTGCAAAGCATTTGGTTGTCTAGGGAGAGAGAGAGAGAAAGAGAAGTGACGAGAAGAGAAGAGGAAAAAAGAAAATATACAGTTTGTAAATGTTAGAAATATATATATATATATATATATATATATATATATATATATATATATATATATATATATATATATATATATATTTATATATTTATATATTTATATATTTATATATTTATATATTTATATATTTATATATTTATATATTTATATATTTATATATATATATATATATATATATATATATATATATATATATATATATATATATATATTATAAATATATTTCACTGAAGAAGAAGAAAAAAGAGCGATAATAATCACAAAAAAGACAATAAATAGCTATAAAAAACCGAGGTTGGCTTCCGAACT